>NC_087204.1:27464742-27489742 GCF_015104395.2 Macrobrachium nipponense | reverse complement strand
CATAACAGGTTGTGGATGAAGTTGGTTATCCAGAAATTCGAGTTCCTTGATTTAATATGTTTTTTTTTCTTCTGGATATTACTTTGTACTTGTATGGGATAGAAATAGAACAGAAGCTCTTTTATATAATATATATATATATATATATATATATATATCTATATATATATATATATATATATGAGCTTCTGTTCTAATTCTATCCCATTACAAGTAAAACAATATATATATATATATATACTAATATATATATATATATATATATATTTATAATTTATAACTGCATTATATATACCTATGCGTATTCATACACGCACACAGACATTTATATATATATATATATACGTTTGTGTGTGTTGTGTGTGTACTGACAAACGAATATTAAGTTTGCTTACCTACTTCATCAGTAAACAAATGTCAGGGGTTGTGTACAACTCTACACTACAGTTTAAAAGGGATGCGGAACTGTAGTTTACTTCGACGTGTTCCAAATAGTTTTTTTCCACTCAAACATAGAACATAAAATAATAGAGGAGGCCAATATCTTGTGACAGAGCAGTCACACTGGTTCTACAGTTTTAAAACGTCTTTTGAGTCGGCAAAACACTGTATTCTGTTCACAGGACTTTCTCCTTTTAAGGTAGGCCTACCTTTTTTTCCAAGGTCGGATCCACTTTTCTTCCAGTCCTATTTTTTTTCCTGTTGTTCCTGCAGGCCTAGGCTACGTGAGGACGTTAGGTTAACTCGTTAATCAAAGGGACAGACCCATAGTGTTATCAAACTTACTAAGTCAGCGTCTTCTTGCTTGGTAAGTTAGACACAGGATTATTTACAAGAATAAAAAAACTATAAATAAAGCATAAAACATTAAAAATATCAGAAATAATAGTCTAAACACTTTCTGAGGCGAGAAGCTAAAAGACTGGAGTATTTTTTCCAACAAACAAGACAAAGAAATAAATTCCCTTTCAAACATAAGCAACAAATATCATTTCCTGAAGCAAGGGCTAACATCGCCACAATGGTCTTCATTGGCTATATTTCAGTGAAATAAACATCAGAATTTGTTTTTATATTAATGTCAAAGAAAACCATTATGGGTGAAAAAGCAAGTCTATCCTTACGTGTAAAACTGTAAAAGATTAACCTAAGAAAACCGCCCACCAATCAAGATCTCAAACGACCCACAAACACCACTTTCTTCCCTCCCAATCACAAACACCTACGACTGCCAAAAATAAGTTTCTAAAATTTCCCTTCGCCCCCACGTACGTGCACGCGAGGAAGACGACGAAACGGCCTGACTTGAAAATGAGGGTAGAGGGAGGGGGGAGGGGGTCGTTTGGTGGCTTATTCCACCTGCAGGAGTATTATCTTGGTTATACCTTTTCTCTCGCCTCCCGTGGGAGGTGGTCCGCCTACAGGATACGCAAATGAGTTTAAAGGACCAGTATGAACTTTCATATCCTCCTACGAATGAGGTTAGGGTTAACAAAAAGAAGGAAACTAAGAAAACAGAGAGAAACGTTGAGATCCTGTTGATAAAACGTCTAAAATAAAACTGCTACTAAGATAAGGTCCGTCGGGAATATTTGGACGCCTATTTCTCTTCTCTCTCTCTCTCTCTCTCTCTCTCTCTCTCTCTCAGAAAAATTGAGAAAAACGTTGAGATCTGTTAATAAAGCGTCTAAAATTAAACTACTTACTACAAAGATAAGGTCCGTTGGAGGTATTTGCATATTTCTCTCTCTCTCTCTCTCTCTCTCTCTCTCTCTCTCTCTCTCTCTCTCTCTCTCTCTCTCATACACACACACAAATGAGTTACTTCTACCTAATGCCATCAGTAATAGTATAACCAAACAAATGCCAAACCGAATATTTTCAATTCACCTCGGTTTAGGGTTGCAGTGATGAAGAGGCAACAACATATCTGAGACTGACTGGCTGGAAATCCTCTGGTGTCACAAATACCAGGTCGAACTTCTGGCAGCATCACGATGCAGAAACCATCAGCGAGATCAGGTGACAAAACGGTACATTATGCTAATTTAGGTGAACACTTCTGAGGAGGGTAAACTTTTGCGAAGATGATAGGTACATAAACAGGAAGGCAGGAGAGCAGGAATGAACTCCTGAAGACTGGGTCATAAAATGCCGGCCAAGGCAAAATATTGCTATGAGATTATCAGGTGTAATATGTTCCAGTGGCCAGCACTAAATAGAATGAAGATCATGAACAAAAAAAAAAAAAAAAAAAAAAAAAAGGCATTCACTGAATTTATGAGAAAGAATGAAGGGGATCTGGATTCAAGTCTAGGAGCGAATATTTCTGCCGATACGGAATGTGACCAGTGCGTGAGAAAGCTGAACCACATCCACGAGTTCAGTGGGTGAGGATGAAAAGTTAGACACCCCCCCACACAAAAATAGAAAAAAAAAGAAAGGCCTCCTCTGACATAAAGAATCACCACATTTGACGAGCTACAAATTACCAATAAATATTTAACGAGCACGAACTTTAGAGCCAAGGAAAAGACTTTTAAAAGCGAGCAACCTGAATGCCAACGACTCCAAAGTCTGCTCACAGCGAACCAGACAGAATTTCGGCGTCATGGGAACTAATCGCCATTGAACTCGTCACGGTCTGGACGCGTCTCCCTTCCTTCCTTCCTTCCTTCCTTCCTTCTTCGACGTTTGACTTTCTATCACGTCGACGGACATCAGAGATCGAGGATGGCCTCAAGAAGATACTATTTCAGACGCCGGGTTTCGGATGAAACTCTAAAACTGAAGCTTTCTCAAAAAATCGTGAAGAGGAAAGCAATGGATTCGCGTGTTAGCAATACTGAAGATTTGTGGCGGTTCCTTAAGTGTTCCATTAAGTAAGGGTTATGGATATTGCGTAACTATAAATATAACTATAGTATTTCTGAGGTATAGAATTATTGAATGATTGATCGACTTGTTCATATAATGGCGCAGCAACAACTATGGTCATCAGTGCTAGAAATATGATTCTGCAGGGGAGTCTGGATGATAATTTTCAATAGATTTTCGTTCAGCTGAAATATATTCCGTACTTCCAGACATTAACCATGAAATGAACATAAAGTAAAGTTGCTAAAATGCTATGGAGTTTGTCTTTGGTATCCTGAAGAAAACAGAGACAAAAACAAGCCCCCACGGGGCCCCCCCAAAAAAAAAAAAAAAAAAAAAAAAAAAAAAAAAAAAAAAATCCCAAAAAAAAAAAAAAAAAAAAAAAAAAAAAAAAAAAAAAAAAAAAAAAAAAAAAAAAAAAAATCCTAAAAAAATCAAAAAAATCCCCCAAAAAACCCCCCAAAAAAAAATCCTAAAAAAAAAAATCCCCCCAAAAAAAATCCTAAAAAAAAAAAAAAAAAAAAAAAAAAAAAAAATTAGGGTGACTCGCTCAGTCTTCTGTGGAAATCAGAGCTCCGTCAGCTACAAAAACAATCGAAGACAGCTTCGCTGACCGGGCTGAATCGTCACGAAATTTAGCAACCCCCCCCCCCCCCCCACAATAAAACTAAACCCCGTCACACTAAAGTGAAAGAAATCGGTCGCGCCTTGAATGGAAATAAGTTTTTTTTAATTTTTTTATTTTATTTTACAAGCCAAATAACGGAAGCGGAAAATCAGGGTATAACATATGATAGAAAATTAATGAGAATATATATATATATATATATATATATATATATATATATATATATATATATATATATATAATCCCCAAACCTGAACATCCATCTAGTACCCACTTCTCCATTTGGCTGTTCAAACATGCTAAATGGGGATGCCCCATTCTTCCATTCCTACGTACGCTCTCGTGTGCAACGAACACTCCCTTTGGAAGCTGGTCATCTAACGCTGTGTGTTTAGCTCTTTCTAAGTATATAGTTTGACTGATGACGAATTAGGTCAATGGAAATAAAATTCTATGAAGAAATAAGTCGTCTGATCTGGCACCCCCGACTCCCTTTTTTCGGGGGCGGTGGTAGTGGTGAAGGGTCGTAGGTAAAAAAAAAAAAAAAAAAAAAAAAAAAAAAAAAAAAAAAAAAAAAAAAAAAAAAAAAACACCGAGTGAAAACAGAAGACCCTACGGATTTGTCAACGTTAATTTCTCTTCTGTTGGAATGACGGTTTCTCTTTTCCCTTCAGTGAACTCTACGTACATTTTCCAAATACAGAACAAACTGTCGTCCTCGTTGTTGCCAAATGAAACTGGCCATACGCCAACGCGAGAAACCAGAAGCTCTCATGAGGCAAGAGGGACGCGGATACACAAAAATCGACCGATGACACAAACACTGAACATTAATAATTCACGCTCATTGGCGCTGTTGTAACATGAACCGGTCGATAGCGACTACTAATAACCACTTTGTTTGCCCCTACGCTGAATACAAAGGGGAGGGAGTCTTATCTAATGATGATCGTATCTAATACCAAATAGAAGGGCCACCTGTTGTTCTGGGTTTTGGCGTATGTCTACTATAGGCTGACTCACGCGATAGGTGGTGCGCAGATCCTCCTGACAGACCGCCTTTCTTGATAGGCTGGGTATTTATTTACATCGAGATCCACGAATAGATTGTTTGGTGTACGCTAAGTCCCTTTCTGATGTCTTTCAAGCATCATTGTACACACACACACACACACACATGCATACATACACACACACACATAATTATTCGCCAGTTTTCGACTACAATAAGCGGTGACAGAATGTATTATAGCCTTTCCTATTACTAATAAGTGTATACGGGGGTGAGGTCGCTAGCCTCACGCCCTGCTCACCAGAAGTTCAAGGGGCTCATAAAATAAAAGTAAGTCTTCTCGTCGTAGTCACCCATCCAGATACTGACCAGACTTAAGGTCGCATAACGTCGCTGATCGAACTACAGCAGTGTTGCAAAAGCTGAAGTACAACAAACCGAAATGTTTATCTAACGTAAAGAAACTACGAAAGTCACTGAACCATGAAATGAAGTAAATGGTTACTCTATAGAACGTCACTTACTTTTTATTTCTTTCTACTAACTCGGAATTGAACAATCACTGGATAAACGCACCCAACAATCATAATAAATCGGTATTTCGATAAAACGACAGACACGGCTTCAAGGCAGAGAAGGCTCCAGTTATTTAGGAGAAAAGAAGATAAAGTGATCTCAGTGACACCTTGTAGCTGGCTCCAAAGTTTCGAATGTAACAGCTCACCCATGTTAACACGCCCCCCCCCTTCCCCACCTCCATCCCCTACCCACAGAGGCACGAACACATTCACACAGACACAAACACTAGAATCCGGAGGAGAGCGTGAATGTTTGTGTATATATGTGCACATATACATATATTTATATCTGTAGTGTATATGAAATTGGAATAGCCACAATGCCCTCCTAACTCCTCAAATTTTTATTTTTTTAATTTTTTGGATACGCTTGTCACTACAAAGCCTTGAGCTCCAACTTCAGAGAAATTTGAAGAAATCATGATGCCCGGGAGCGGTAAATATTGGTATATTTTGTGTGCTCATCTACCTGAATTCTGTAACTGTTTGAAAAATTCAGTTGAATTCTCCTCAATGAAGAAGAAGAATTAAAAATACAAGCGTGAAATTAAAGGCGGTCATCCGTAACAGGTCGCGGCAATAGAACTCCACAAAATGTGGTCGAAAATTTCCTCTCTCTCTCTCTCTCTTCTTCTTCCTCGTCTTCTTCCTCCTCCTCCTTCTCCTCCTCTCCTCCTCCCCCTCTTCTTCTTCTTCTTCTTCTTCTTCTTCTTCTCTCATGAGCCTTCGTACGTGAGCAGGCTTCTCAACACGGAACAAGGACCCCGATTTGGTCTTAATTACTGGCAGTTTTCTCTCCTCACGTTCAGAGGCATTGTCTGTGGGGCCCAGCGTTCCGCTAAGCATGAGTCTCCCTTAAGTACTACTGTGTGCCTGACATGTAACAACAATCAGGCACAATCAGTAATTACCTGCAGTGAAACTTGCCATAAACTTCTACACTTTGGAGCAAGCGGAAATAGACTGAGGTTTGAAACTAGGGGCCTTATTCCTTTCAGAATGATACGTTTGGAGAGAGATAAATATGGTTTAAAGCCTACAAACCATTCATAATATTTAATATCAAAAGTGATGGAGTGATTGATTGTACTGCAAGTTCTGCGGCGTCAAAATTACCCAGCTGCTCTGAGTAAACAAGCCTTAGGCCAGCAATCCATTATTATAATTCCTCGTTATGGTATTATTACAATTAATAATGCGTCATTGATGCATAATTATGGTTGCAGTGTAGTATCAAAACACACCGTTTGCCTGGAATAAAACTCTGCCTATCAAGAATATGAATGGGAACAAGATGATCTAAAATGTGCATTGGTAACTTTTAGCATCATAAGCCACTCAACCGCATTTGTTTCAAAAAATGGCAAAATATCTCTTGAGGGGCCCTTCCCTTATAAGGAAAGGGTGCGAATGCGTCATCTTCCCTTTAAACCCACAATCTGGCCTCTGTTCGTGCACAGGCTACTGGTAAATCAAGAAGGAATGTTTACTACAGCACGTGCAGGGGCGAGGTCTTGCAATGAACGCTACCACGCCGACCGTCTCCGATTACAGCTCCGTTATCGTTCACTCTGGGAATAGGCTTCGTATGTAGTAGTATAATGCTTGAATGCTTGCACCGAAACTAAGGGAACTTGGATGCTGGTAGTGTCTGTATATATAATATAGATAAACAGACTTGAACTGATAAACACATACAGATATATATATATATATATATATATATATATATATATATATATATATATATATATATAATATATATATATAATATACACATTTTCTTACACACACACACACACATATATATATATATATTTATATATATATATATATAATATATATATATTATATATTACATATACACGTATATCATTTTTCTTAATATTTCCCACAGTTATTCTCTCTGCAATTGCCTGGCTGCTATAACAGAAAACCGCATCGCAGGAAAAGCAATGAAATGAGAAATGCAAAACCAATTATAAACTAAATTAATAAATAAATAACAAAAAGGGCAAAAATGATCAGACGGTTAAGCAAGACTATTATTGCCAATCGGTCGAAAGGTCCATGAAAAACCTCCGATTTCATTTTCCGGAAAACTATTAAATGTCAATTGAAAAAGAAGAAGAAGCAAGACGTGATCCAACATCCAGCTTACTCGCGGCGCGTGCTAGAATCTACAGTCAAATAGAGGGTTGTTTCACCAACGACGACTAAAATAAATACGCGATATTTTATTAGAAATAATTGTTCTGTACTGTTTAACATGGACGTTATTTATTTTTTACATTTTCATTCTAATAAATAAATAAAAAATATCCTATCCTAAAATTCCCGTAACTTTAACTCAACGCGAAACACCTTTTTCAGACAACAGCAAGAACAAATAAGAACAAGAACAAGAACAATAACAACAACAACAACAACGAAGTAGTTTGTAGGGTTACTCCCCGAGTAAGCGAAAAGACATGGGTAGCTATATCACGTAATGAAATTCCTAGAGCTAAAAAGAGAAAGAAATAAAAAAAAACTGACGTTCAAGAAAAACCTAGAATTATATTTACCGGAAAACTATTAAATGTCATTTGAAAAAGAAGAAAGAATATATGGAATTCAGCTGATAAACAATTTCAGAATTCCTGCCGAAAAAATGGGGGAATTCCACGTTGCAAAAAGTACAGAATTCTAGTTAAAAAAAAAAAAAAAAAAAAAAAAAACCGCGAACACTTCATTAAAGAACCATCCGAGACATTATTTCCAAAATTCTTCTCTTGTCTGGAGATCGGTCACACTTCGGTGCTTATTCTCATAGGAAATTGCGCATTTGAGCTTTTACCGGTCATGCGCAGACATTAAACTTATTTTTTTTTTTTAAGAAGTGTATCTCATTCATGCCTCCAGCATGCTCTGATAGTTTTACATTCGCTGGAGATGAATTGGAATAGAAAGGTGTTAAGAATTTAAGAGGGTGAGAGACTGATAACTTTCGATAAGAATGGCAAAAGGGCGTAGAGTGAAAAATGGGAGGAATTAGTCGCTGTTCTTATATTCATAAAACACGATTTACAAGTGTTCGTAAAACGTTAACATAGTTTAGGGAATCTACTAAAAATATTTCTATGAATTAAAAATTTTTTCATGAAACGACGATGACGAACAACAAGATTGAAGAAATGAACGAAATGAACAATCTAACAACTTCCGCATTCTCGTGGAAATGACACCGAGCATTTCCTCGTAATTAACGAAAGCGAAATGAGACGGCAGCATCCAAAAAGACGATTGCGGGAAACAGCTGGAGATTTAGAAAGGCGGCAAGTTCTGCACACTGATATTAGCATGCACGCGAAACCGAAGTTAAGCACTCAAAAACATGCGTTCGAGTCCTGCACTTTCCTTTCTTTCTAAGTCTTCTTAGAGACTCCAGTCTATAAGACAAGGAATAGAAATATTCACATAAAGAGTTATGAGACTCGGATGACTGGCATCTTTCAGAGCCGACGCTTAAGACTGTTTGAGGGAAAATTCTTGAAGCTGTCGACTATACATCAAGCGCTCTCTTCCTTCTAATCAAAAATAACCACCCGGTGACTCTCTGCTTTCTGGACAGGTGAGCATCGCACATTATTATACGAGACAAAATGTGTCAAAAAAATCTCTTAAAGAATTCCGAGTAAGAGAGCAAACTAAAACGTATAAAATACTTACTGAGTGAGAAGTACAGAGCAGCTGCCATGAGCCCAGAGCTGAGGTTGGCACTCCAGGGATGAGACAGTGCCAGGGCAAAGATAGCCAACCAGAGCACCATCATCACGTAGGGCGGCGCCGACACTCGCTTTCCGACGGTGGTGCTCTTGAATCCGATGATTTGACCCTCATCGCCAAGGGCTTCCTCCTCCTCCTCCTCTCCTTCTCCTCGCTCCCTTTCTGTCTCATTCCCCGTCGTCATCACACTATCTTCTTCGAAGACAGATGGTGAGAGGGATGATAGTGATGATGAGTGGGAGGAAGAGGAGGAGACTAAAGATGCCTGGATACTTCTCTCCCGATCACGTCCATTCCCGCTGGAGCCTGATAATGAGCTCGTTGGATCTCCATTGCTATCATCAAAGGGGTCCATACTGATGTCGCCGCTGTCGTTTACATGCTGAGAAGGGGTGCCCCTCGTCGCGGGCCATGCCCTCATTATCGCCGCTGACCCTCTTGAACACAATGCTGGCTTCCTGCTTGAATACCTGGGCTTCATTTACGTCACTCATATGGATGGGCATGTCGCTGAGAGACAGGAGAGGAGCGGGGTTCCTTTCGTAAACTTCGCCCACGCTGTTCTCCCGCTGATAGCTATCTTCTTCGTCCGACGGGAGGGGAGATGCTAAAGCCATCATGTGGGCATCACTGCTGTCGTTACTACAGGTCGAAGTCGCTCCGGTACCCGGGCTATCTGGCACGGCCAACGACTCGTCTGGAATGCCAGAAGCTTCTACGGGATTCCTCATACCCATCGGCGCTGTATTCCCGTCGGCGTTCTCCCCGAAGTGACCGTTCTTCTCTCGGAAGAGAACGTCGGAGAGGGCGTGGACGAGACAACGCACTTTGCCCTGAGTGATGCACAGGTTGTAGCCCGGATATCCATTGATGTCACCGGCTGCTGAAGGATCACCGACGATCACCCTGACATCCTCCTCTGGAGAAGTCGCGGGAACTGGCACCAAGTTTAGATCCCCAGCCCCAGCAATCAGAACATCCGCATTACCTGCGACACCTGTATCAACAGCAACGCCTCTCCCACCGGAATGTTTAGCGCCGTTCAGCACCGGAAGATCGCCATTGTAAAACTGTTTGCCAGGGGAGATATCCGCAGGCGGCGGCAGAGACAATGAAGCTGCCATGTCTGTTTGTTGTTGGAGCTATGCGGAAACGTAAACAACAAAGTTCCTGTTGAGAGGGTCCCTCCTCCTCCTCCTCCTCTACGGAGTTGTTCTCACCTTCACGGGTCAAACACTAACGGAACGTCCAAATATACCTAAGAGGAGGAAGACGAGTCTCTGGAGGTCTCGAAGACCATAACTAAGACCATAACTGCGACAGTTGGAGGCCGGGAAGGTGATCCCACTCCGACGGGCCTCCTCCGTGACAAGCGATGACTCCAGGGCAGAGTCTAAGCTGTAAATGAACGCCAGGCCCCTCTGGAAGCCGAGAGTTGATGGAGGAACACACACACTCGCACGCCTGGAAAGGGGGAGGGAAACCTGCCCTATTGTGTGAATGTGTGCTCCTGTTCCAGCTACTGATCGCACGACTATTTGGAGGAGGGGCTGGCGGTGGGAAGGGGGCGGTGTGGGAGGAGGTGGAGAAGGAGGAGGAGGAGGGATGGGCGGTTCTTGAAGTGGGTGGTGGAAATGTGAGAGGAAAGGCAGGGAGATCCCGCCGGCCGCTCAAGACTGAGCCCCTGGGAAAGCTATTCTCTCTCTCTCTCTCTCTCTCTCTCTCTCTCTCTCTCTCTCTCTCTCTCTCTTCCATTTCCCAACCTCATGGCATATAAGGGCAGTCGATCCCCTTCAGGAACCCCAATAGGCGCCCATTCCAAAAACTCTTTAAAGGATACAAATGTGCATCTTACATCAGCGTCAGGACGGACCTACGTAGAATCACGCACCTAAACCACAAAGAGAGAGAGAGAGAGAGAGAGAGAGAGAGAGAGAGAGAGAGAGAGAGAAGAGAGAGAGAGAGTCATTGGTGCATTATGGATGAAAGTCTTCAGTAATACCTTTCCCCCATATTGCAAGTCTTCGCTATCCACTTTCCACCTTTTTTTTTTCTTCCTTTAAGAAGACAAGTTTGATTTGCTATGCAAAAATACACATAAACAAAATGAAAAATAAAAGTTGGGAGACATTTTTTTTGTACAACAGTCTTAAACCCCAACTGCATCTATGCAAAAATATACATAAACAAACAGAAAAAAAAGTTGGGACTTTTTTTACAAAAGGAAATCTAGACAAAAAGCTTATATATTTGATATCCTAATAAAACCAATAACAACTTGTTGGAAAATAAACTAATAATGTAAACAGAATGTCTAAGTATTGAGCATATGGTTATGTATACCTAGTATTATAAACACAAACTATTCTGGACGATAAATATAAATTTTGTAGCCGATTAATTTTTCTTTACAAGTCGCAGCGAATTAGAAGCTCCTTAAGGAATCAATAAAAATAAAAGTTTACCAATAAAAAACTGGACACTGCAAAGCAATTTCGTAATAAAAATTATTTGGTGTTTGAATCTTGAATAAAATGTCAATAAAAATTGTGAATGTCTTATTATTTGTAACATGATATTTTCAAAACCACGCACATAGTGAGACAGACAGCCAGACACACACACACACACACACAGAGAGAGAGAGAGAGAGAGAGGAGAGAGAGAGAGAGAGAGAGAGAGAGAGTTCCCCAAGCACACTATAACCACAAAACCTTAATTTAAGATGCAGTAAATTCGTCAGCAAGCAACTAAACCGTGAAAGCAAAATGAAACACAAGAACAACACCTCTCGCCTGTAATCGCTGTTCATTACCATTTCCTCTCGCGAACGCCAGAGGAATCACAGCTGGAGGAGGAGGAGGAGGAGGAGAGGAGGAGGAGGAGGAGGAGGAGCGAGCAGGCGGAGGAGCCAGAGAAGAAGAGGGAGGAGGAGGTCATGATAAAGAATACTCACACACAGAAAGGAGGCTTTTCTCTTTTAGGCCCTACGCACCCCCCTCTCCCGTCCCCCATCTCCCGAAGTCATTGATCCTTCAATGAGCAATTAACAGAGGCAGAAACAGGGCCATCGACTAATTTTCTGAAACGGCGTCGTCGTGTTTCTCGCTTACAGAAAGATTTCAGTTTTCTCGTTCCGGAGGGCCTGAGTGACATTCGAAAGCTAAATGAGAGATATAATTATAAAAACTATGTACTGTGATATATATAGTGTATATATATGATATATATATATATATATATATATATATATATAATATATATAATATATAATATACTATATATATTCACACCAAGTCAAGGCTACATTTGAACTGTTTTTGTTACTATTTCTATCAGTCATAAACGAAGTTCGTACCTACGATTTAATGCAAGCACTTGCAAGAAAACAAAACGTTTCACGTAGACTTCTCAAGAATAAGGAAGTCATTTGAGCACTACTTTCGAAAAAAACCTTTTAAGGCCCGAGTCTGGAAAAGAGTGGAAAGTGTTGCAAAGCGGCTGGAATGCAAGACGTGCAAACTACGCTCTCTGACAACTGACAATTAGAGAGAGAAAATGAAATCCTAAAAAAAGAAGAAAAAAAAAAAACCTGCTGCATTGTCTCGTGCAAACTTTGCGTGTCTTGCAGCATGCATCCTTTTACTTTTGCAAGATCACAGAGGGAAATCCTATTAACAAAAAAAAAAAAAAAAAAAAAGGAAAAAAAAAAAACCTTTTCTGGTAGTAACAATCTTTCTCTTCTCTTTCGACAACTTAGGAAGCAGTTAACAACAGGTATTGGTCCAACAATTACTCAATTATTCTCCAATTATCTTATTCTTCGAGTCAATCTTTCTAAGGAATGTAATGTTTGCAACAGGTGACCCAACTCACCTAAGGTGCAATCTCTCAATCGGTGACTGACGTGGATCAAGAGATCGTATTCCAATCCTCATTGTTTTCAAACAAGAGCTTCGGCTATCCAATAGACATCCGGTAAGTGATATCACGAGCATAGTCCCATGTTATTCATTTAACATCGAGGCACGTATCAAAAAGTTATGTAAAATTATAGTATTCTCAGATAATACACGTCTCAATTCCAATAAATAAATATTTGTCGAAGCATTAACATCAAGTGGTAAAAGCATATACTAAAAGCTGATAACTGAGGCATCTTTCCCTTCTTTCTTTCTCCATAACATAATACTCGGTATCATCATTCGGTGCAGTGCAGTAAGTGAGGGTGACTATTTCAACAATAAGCCCTTGTATGTATATACTCAAGAATTCTGAACGGCAAGCGTTCTTCTGCAGAGAGAGAGAGAGAGAGAGAGAGAGAGAGAGAGAGAGAGAGAGAGAGAGAGAGAGAGAGAGAGAGAGAGAGAGAGAGAGAGAGAGAGTTGCTAGGTCCAGACAGCACTGCACTTACCGTATAACACAAATAAATTTCTGGTACCAATTTCGCTTATTCTACAATAGGCCTAAATACCACAAAAAATGGTTAATGTAGTAAGCCCTAAGCCCTAATCATTTAATTACTGCGTCAGGTTACGATGGACTGTATGCAATATCGAAAAAAAAAATCCACAGAATATGACCAGCAATAACTTTCATTACATCACAAAGGGCAATCTGCTTACTTGTCACGTTACGGTAACGAAGGCCATGAGCAAACATTCAAGTAGGATAAGATGGAAGAGAAGTGACCGCAAATATGCAGTTTGATCAAGTACCGCCATTAAATGACAAAGAAAATGGGATGTTTAAAGAAATAGAAAATTTTCGATGATGACTAATTTTAAGGGTGACTCAAACAATTCTTTCGCCTGAAATGCGCTGTTATTGAAGTCGATACAAATTTGACATTAAATATCCTTCTTATTGTAATATTTCTACGTCACTAAAGCGTTCAAAACTCACTACTACTTAAATTAACTATAAATACATCTTGATTTTTCATGAGTGAAGGTTTTCACTGCATAATTTCAGTAAACAAAATCCCGTGAACTATAACAATCACATGAATCGGACACAAACAGACCAACAGTTGGTCGTCAATCACTCACAAAAATGAGTTAAGCCTATCGAGGGATGGACCCCACAGAAACCGGAATAAGGTCAACTAGTAGGTTGGTGAAAAAGCAACACAGTCGCAATATGCTGTTGTTTAGCATAATAATAATAATAATAATAATAATAATAATAATAATAATAATAATAATAATAATAATAATAACATACATGACGGTTTGTCGTATTTGTCGTATCATGACATGACAAAGTCATTAATTTGTTACATATTTTCAAAATTCGTCTTTAACTTGACATCTTTCAAAGCATGTGGCTGGTTTTCTGCTGTTTACCTCTAAAAGTTGCAATTAAAAGTAAGAGCCTTGAAGAAATAACACCTAGTAAAATCAATAAATCTAATAACAACGATTTAGTAATGGTTCCCATTGTGTCATTTGAGGAATGCCAGAAAGAACCTGCCAGTTGTAACATAAGCTTAATGGCTGGGAGTTGTAAGCCAGATTTTCCAGAAATAAACGCTTTTTAAGTGTGAGAGAGAGAGAGAGAGAGAGAGAGAGAGAGAGAGAGAGAGAGAGAGAGAGAGAGAGAGAGAGTGTAAAGGAGGTAGAAGGTAGCAAATTACAGAGGAAAGAAAAATTGTACAGAAATGAACGAAGCCATCGTATACTTGATACACCACTCTTGTTACTACTTTTGGGATCTGTGGATTTATAATTTTCCTTATTGGAAGAGGAAAACAGCGTGTACATTTTCTAACGTACTATAGTCCCTATTGTGTGGAACATTTCCCTATACGATTAATTCAGAAGGGGATTTCTAGAATAAAAATGCTTGAATGAGACCTTTACAAGATTGGTAAAGTACCCAACGGAGAATTCCTACAGATCCGGAGCTTTGTGTGTTAATTAAATTATACACTGTAATGCCAAGCGGGTACTATGATGAAATCAAAGGCACTGCATGACACAGATGAGTAATATCCCCGAAAAGCAAACTTTACCTTATTAACAATGGAATCGTACCCAACATAAAAAACGAGTTATGCATAATGTAATCCAAGGCCTGGCCATATATTTTTTTATGGAGAAACCCTGTAGTGTTTCTCACAAAAAAAAAGAGCTGGCAATATAACCCTGAGGACGAAAAAAAAAAAAAAAAAAAAAAAAAAAAAAAAAAAAAAAAAAAAAAAAAAAAAAGATGAACTAATTCCAGTACTAACCTTCGCTGTGAATGCCCGAACTGGCGCAGTCCTCCTCGCCGTAATGCTCGGATCCCCCAGAGGAGTGGGAATCTCCCTCGGCAGATCCAATGCCCTCGGAGCCGTCCAGCGACCGCCTCTCGCCCTTCAGCCCGTAGGTGATGTCCACCTCGCGCTGCAAGTCGTCCTCAGACACGTGAGAGCTGCAGTAGTCGTCCTCGGGCTCTTCGAGGATCACTTCGAGGCCAGCTGCGGGAGGAAGAGGAGGGAACTTTGAGGTTGGTGTGTCCGAGTGACTGGTGGCTGGGGGAGCCAGGGGGGGATGGTTGGACGGGTTAGGATAGGATGGCTGGGGGAGGGGGACTTAGGAAGGGAAGATTGTGGACACTTTAATAGAGATTTTTAAGCCATTTGCAAAACTAAGTCAGGAAATGAGTGGGAAAGGGAAGTAATGTGCAAAATGCTTTCTGAATTGGGCGGCTGAAGTTAGGCTTTAAAAATATATTACAAATTAATAAAATTGAAAACAAGAACAGATCCATACTAAATTCTTAAATGGCATCGATAAGCCAAATAAAATTCCTAGAACTTCTTTAACAAGAGTACATGTTTTACACATACATACGTTCAATTATTTACAAGGGGTTTCTTGCTTTCTGTTGCACACGGTATACAACTTATCACAGTGCCCAATTTTTGGTATGTCAACAAATAAACGAGAGAGAGAGAGAGAGAGAGAGAGAGAGAGAGAGAGTTATAGAAGTGTTATGAACCTTCTATGGGGAAAGAACTACGAAAATAAAACTCTTTGAACGAACGAATCATGATTGTTTGGTAAAACAAAAATTAGTCCCAAAAATTACTGCCCGAATCTTAAGACTTTGACCAAAAACCTGAGTTACAATATATTACATACACGCGTTCAGCTGAGAATGAGTTATGATTGAACTTATTATTCATCGTACTAAACTACCCGAACCAAGAAAATACTAAGCACTACTTAATATGTACATCGAATTTCTCAAAACAAAATTCATGCAAACACTACACAGCGGTCACAAACATCAGAGGAAACAAGAAACTGCTTAGGCACGAAAAATGCACAAAAAACGCAACATTTGACGATGAAGGTTCAAGCTCTAAAAACATGGATGCCACAAAAGATGAAAATGGTGCTTTCTTAATGATTTACAAAGCATACATGAAATCAAGCTTAGGATACTAGTAAAATAGAAAATGATCTAAACTACGAATATCAAAAAGCAGAAAATGAAACAAACTATTGACAAACACCATTTGGAAGGACTTAAATACAAAAAAATACGAAAAAAATAAGCCCGAACTTCTGGAAACACAAGAGGAAACCGGATGAACAAAACACTCGGTGGTCCAACTGGATTTCACAACAGGTTCGGCAACGTTCCTTCGCACAGCCTACCTGCCGACCGTCACCCTCCACCGATCGCGTCTATTGGACAACTACTACTCCGCCATGCCCATGCCCAGGTCCTTGGGAGGAACCACCTGGTATGCGGGACTCCACCTACGCCTTCTACTCCTACTCCCACTACTACTACTATTACTACTTACTACTACTACTAATATCTGTTACTCCTTAGGCATTCTACAGGGCAGGAATCTGACACTGCTACAGTTTATACCGACACGACATTAGATCCACGAAAAACATTGAAATCTGTCTCAGTTCATGTCCAAAAAATTCGATTTTCAAATCAATATCAAAACAGGGCTTAGTTAAAACGTCAAAGAAGTCCGCCGACTTCCTTCTACAACACGAATAAGAACATATCCTCAAATTTTTGAAATAAAAAAAATTCAGAATTTCAAAACCTTAACCGGGTATTACTGAAAAGCAACATTATCAAGACTGCATTCTGATGACCTTCGCAAAACAGCATAATTTCCGTTTTCACAGCAAAAAAACATAACTCAGAACCCTATATACATACAGAATATTCAGTGAAACAATATCAAGACTATGTCATAATTTGATTGAAAACAACTTTGTTCGCTCGGTATTGAATTGTCTGACAGATGTGCAAGGAGAAGTTCCCTCAAAGAGCGGTTTTGGCCCACGCAGGAATCGAGTACACCTCCGCCCACAGTCCATCCTAGATCGCCTTACCTTCGTCTTCGTCGTTCGCCTACGTTCCTGCAACTCGCAGGATACATACCCCAATCTAATCCCTCTCCCCCGGTGCCCTGACGAGTCTAACGAGGGGAATTGGTGGTATCCTTAAGCCCCACCACGCCCTCCTAGACAATCTCTAAGCGTCTATAAACAAATGAACAAAACCTGTGTCAATACAAGTTTGCATATGGCAAACTGGACAAGAGCCAGTAATAGCGACACATCTGTCGCTCGGCTGCGACGAAGACTTCGCTTGTTTTGCCGCAGTTCAAGGTCATCGAAGGTAAAGGTTTGAGGTAACTACGGGAAAACTGTCTGTTCTTTCCTTGTGGATAAGCATTGTAGTGCTCCTGGGAAAGGTGAAGACAGATCCGGAGACGCTATGCAGAAACAATCGTGCTGCATAAAGCAGTCTGTATAGGTATAGTTAAAAATGCTTTTCTCTCTCTCTCTCTCTTATATATATAAATAATATTATATATATAGATAGATATAATATATGGGTGTGTGTCTGTGCGTGTGGAGAGAGAGAGAGAGAGAGAGAGAGAGAGAGAGAGAGAGAGAGAGAGAGAGAGAGAGAGAGAGACTCTCCACGTGGGTGGAGAACCACCATAGCGCACTCGTTAAACGAGCTGACAAAAGCGAACAACTCCTACGTACAATTCGGGAGAGATCCCTTCGCGTATGTCAAGATCCTTTAGAGACCGTAAAAGCCAAAATACATTATTCATGTCATGAATAAGTTAAGACGTTGGAACTAATAAAAGATTATTTTCGAGACGGGAGCCCGAAATTAATATTCCGTGTTAGTCTAAAGGAGGATCCTGGTCTAAAGCTATAATAATGAATTCTATGTTCGAACTGAGAAAACCGCGAGAGAAAATTGGGAAGTGAGGATTATCAGAAGAATGCAAAGGAAAAATGAACACATTTCAATACCATTAAATAAAAAAAAATTCAATGCACGGTCCTCAATCGGTAAAAACTAACAATCACTGCATAAATTACTACAACATCCACGAATGCATCAATGCAAAAATAAGACGAAATAAAAAGACTTCGAGGCTCAACAACGGAAATGCATACGACCCGAGCGAATTCAAGATGACCTTTCAAAACAGCCCAAAATGACCTTTTGATAAGATGAATCACCATCTTGATGTGTCTCCGCCTCGGCAGGCAATGATGGCAGGTTCATGGATGGTTGTTGCATGGTTGTTTTTCATGCCGCTTTCGCTCAGTTGGAAGTTACGCGCAAAAGGCCACATTTTATTCTGACAAATATCTGCTCGTGTGCAAATATGTAGCATGTTTTTCTGTAGGATTCTCTCTCTCTCTCTCTCTGAACACAAATCCCGCAACAGACCTTAAACATGTAAATAATTACTAAAAAGGATTTTAAAAAATTTAAAAACTATTATATCATCTAGAAACAAATGCGCAAAAACATATTTCTTTAATGGCTTCACGTGATTACCTAACAAAGCAGGTTCCCATGTAAACATTAATACAATGCGAAAATAAATGAAAAATAAAGAGGAATATCTCAAGATAGCATCTGGACAGAAAACATTTCACACTGAAAAAAGCGAATTTATATATAAAAAATCTAAAGTAATATCTAAAAATAAATACAAAAGTGAATTTCAAAAGCCTGCGTCTAAAGATTAATTTTTATTTTTCAAAATAAGTTCTGAAAAATAAATAAATAAATAAATAAAATAAACGTAGTGCCCTTCTGTTTACAGTCAGCCGGTACACGCGTGTCCTTAAGATGTCACTGTCAAAAGTAGGCGTGACACATTGGGGCTGTCTATGTACATGAAGGAATTTCGGCAACTGCCTCTTGTTTTCCTGAATTTATGCTGATGCGGGTCTCTCTCTCTCTCTCTCTCGCTCTCTCTCTCAATTTTTTATATCTGTAATTTCTGTGTAATGTTTCATCACCAATTTTCATATAAGGAACTTCTCTTTCTTTTCTTCAATTTTTTTATAATCCCTGTTATTTTCTCTGTACTTTTTCTTCAACGATTTTGCCATAATAGGATCCCTCCGATCTCTCTCTCTCTCTATATATCCTGGTAATTTCTGTGTAATGTTTCTTCAACGATTTTCATATAGGAATTCCCTCGATCTCTCTCTCTTCATTTTTCTATATCTGTAATTTCTCAGTAATGTTTATTCAACGATTTGTCGTATAAGAATTCTCTCTCTCTCTCTCTCTCTCTCTCTCTCTCTCTCTCTCTCTCTCTTTGTGTGTGTGCGACTTCTAAAGTACTTTTAGGCACAACTTTCAACTTTTAAATTTCTCCTTCTATCTCTGTGTAGGCAATATCATTTTGTTGTCAAGTGAGTTTTGGGTTAACATGGCATTTTTTTCCCTAGTGTGGTATATTTTTTTTTTTGTTCGGATACCGATGTGGGCGTACCCCAGATGAGAGTCTAGTTGCTACAATGTCGTGCCCCAGACAATAACCTTGCTGAAATACAGCATTTTAGACGGTGAGGGAATGTTGTGTATACATACACACACATACACAAACACACACACACTATATATATATATTATATATATATATATATATATATATATATATATATATATTTAAAAACAGGCGTTTCCTCTTATCAGGGGCGACGCCAGAAAAAAAGGTTACTATCACAATCATGTTTAAACAGCTGAAATGTGGATGGGTCCCTACGTATCAAAAACAAAATTTATAAATATAAATATCATATACATATATATATATATAATATATATATATATATATATATATATATATATATATATATATTATATATATATATATGTGTGTGTGTGTGTGTGTGTGTGTGTGTGTGTGTGTGTGTGTGTGTGTGTGTGTGTGTGTATTCAATCATGCCACATTTTTCCACGGTCTATATTTCCTATGCTTGTTGATATCCATAGGAACATAGGGTCACAATCACCATCAATACATTTTAACATACAATGAGAGCTATTTGTACCAAAACTGACATCTACGATGCGATGTATCTCTAATCTGGAGCTTTCTTTGGTAAAATCAAATATAAATTACTAAAAGAAAAATAAACAATCGAAGCCAATAAAAAAATCAAAATAAGTCTCTAATTGTAAAATGAAAATCACTGAAGGTGTCATAACTTGTAATCTTCAACTGTGACAAAGGTAAAAACATTTTTTTAAATTGTTAGAGAAAAGAATTGCCGTCTCATACAATGGAATCTGTCACTCTCGCCGAGTTTACTTTCTCTCTCGAGATGTCAATAGTTCTGTTTCAACCTCCAACCTTCTTTCATTTCCTTTTGTTTCAATTCAGATTCCTTTCTCATTTTTTTTTTTTTATTTTTTTACATCCCCCACTGGCGACTGGAACTTTTATGACGGCTGGGAATTCTCATTAAGTGAACACGGTCAGAAGTAATCAGCACAGTTTCTTAGAATAAGCTTTTATAGGGCTACCAAATGGCGATGGCCCCAGGTACCTACACCCGTTGCTTTCCCCCCCTTTTTCTATTCATTCTCGGATTCCTCCCTTCACAGAGATTATAAAGAAATGTTTGACGTATTCATCCGAAATGGATAAAAATTTCAATGAAAAATGAAAATAATGGAAAATTCTATGAATTGATATAAAAAAAATTATATGCAATATGTTACGAAGATTTTACTAACTTGATAATTAAAGAATAAGTAAAGGACATTAAGTCGAAAGGGCTAGCTAGCACCAAGCCGCTATTTAGCTTTTTTTTCTCGGCATTTGCCTTTATTTATATTTACATGACGTTCCATATTTTCGTGATTCAGTTAGACATACATACACGCACATATTTAATATATATAGTATATACATATGTATGTATGTATATATATATATATATATATATATATATATATATATATATATATATATACATATCATAGAAATCTAACTCACTATCTTATAGATCAAAGGTCAAAAGCATCATGGTGGCTTTACAGACCTGGATAAAATTCTCGCCTACTTCACGTCCGTTGATTCTCAAGCCGTGATCACTTGTAAATGTTTACAGACCAATAAAGTCTTGTGGGATTTTTCTGATTGTTACAAATACCAAGGAAAAAAATAATTGATGGTTCCTCCTCCGAAGCTTGACGCATTTAGGTCGTGCTTGAACAAGCACGAGGAGTTCCGGAGCAAGGGAAAGGGAAGTGGAAGATAAATGAGGTACAATGTATATTGTATGAAAAAGAGGCCGCAATAGTCTTTGACAGTTGAGTAAATGTTTCATCGTTCTAACAATATCTCAATTGATATCTAATTACGTAGAAATATATTTATTCTATATCTTATATATCAATATATATATATATATTAATATATAATATATATATATATATATATATATATATTAATATATAAACATATGTATATATTTAGGTATGTATGTGGGGTGAGGAGGGGGAGGAGAGAGAGAGAGAGGAAGAAAGAAGAGAAAGAGGAGAGACGAGAGATAGAGAAGGAATGACGAGAGGAGAGGAGAGAGAGAGAGAGAGAAGAGAGAAGGAGAAGATATATAAAGTTAAAGCCATATTTGTATATTTTATTTTTCTCGCTCTCTTCAATTTATATAAAAAAATATAGTTAATCAAGAAAAAAACATTTACGATTCTTTTCGAGTGTGTAATTGACGTATATGGAAATTGCTTTAAACATCACAGAAAAAAAAAATTTGAAACGACGACTTTCAAGAGAGAAAAATCAAGAAGAAGATGAGGCTGCTGCTGAAGAAAGCAGTAATGAGGCGAAGCCCAGCGAAGACCCGTAAGTCTTTCAAACAGCCAATAATTGACGAAGGGAAGCAAGGCCGAGCAAGGTCGTCGACATGAGTCACCCCGCAAATTCGAGATGATTGAAAAAAACATCTCTCGGTGACCCAAGAAGGAGACTTTAATCGGTGACCTATTCTTAGCAACTGAGAAACTCTCTTTGCAGTCACGCTTCGAAGGACTGGCTGGCTGTCTAATCCTCCTCAAGAAGTCCAGCAAATTTCGCAAACTTTGCGTTTCTATCCGGAGAGTTGAGCAAACAAAAGATTATCTTCGTCTGACCAGGCGGGATTAGGACAAGTTAGGCGCGCCTAACGCTACGGCCTTCAAGGGCGTGTGTGCTTTAGGGATGTGACATAATACACTTGATGCAATCGTGGCTTGCCATGCTAGCAAAAAAAAAAAAAAAAAAAAAAAAAAAAAAAAAAAAAAAAAAAAAAAAAAAAAAAAAAAAAAAAAAAAAAAAAAAAAAAAAAACAACAAAAAAAAAAAAAAAAAAAAAAAAAAAAAACAAAAAAAAAAAAAAAAAAAAAAAACAAAAAAAACTTAGAAAACTGTGAATAGGCAAAACAAATGTTACGACACTTTTCTGGCTAGCAAGTAAATTCCATGAGAAAAATTCCATTAGTTATTATCACTTGATACTAAAAAAAGGCTTTGTCATGAATTTCCAATGAAAATACATAAGTCATTTGACGACTGAAAGAAATGATCACTAATATTCAACTTTGTTAAAAAAAATCGTTACCTCTATAAATATTGATTCAAATAAAACCCTCCATTAATTCCATAGATGAACACTTCCTAAACGTAGGCACAAATGGGCTGTATTTTACCAGTAACGGCAACAAATAAAAGACGAGAAGTAAAATTGATTTTCACAATTATCGTCAACGACTAGAACAATGTAGACAGATTTACATATCAACAACAACAAAGACTACTTAAATTTATTATCCTCAGAAAACAATACCAACGAACTGTTGTGCCATGGACTATATAAACAAATTAGTTCAAATCACTATTACTCCAACTCCAATTTTTATCTGCCTGTTAATGATTAGTATTCAGGTAGAGAAACAAGAAAGAAAGATAAAGAAAAGAGCCGTACCCAGTCTACTCCACTGCCAAACGACCTCTTTCCATATTGCTTGAGGTCAATAAAGCCACCTCTAGTGAGGTCAGTAGAAAGTTTCATGTTCGAACACCTGGCACGCCTAAGCCTACGGTCCAATGGCGCCCGATTTCTAAAGAGTTTCAATGTCTGTACGTTTTTATTGCCTTCATTATTATTATTCTTATATAATAAGACTGTAACTTCTTACGGTCATTTTCATAATTGCAGAAGTAGTAGCGCTGGATATTTTACACAAATAAAAACGAAATACAATAACGAAAAATAAATAAATAAATAAATAATCTACCTTCTACGAAACAAGCCTGCACAATAGGAAATGCAGAATTAACCATAACAGCGATTGAAAGCCATAAAAAATGCCCACATACAGTATATTTAGATAGGTATTACCTTCTGTGAATAGTCATTATTATATTTAATTATGCTTATACAACCGTACTCGCCTCGTATCGCAATGGAAAGTACCGAGCTTAAGTCTTTACATTTGAAGCTACCGTAACAAACTAATACAGAATATTCTTTAAAGTACTTAAGGAAATAAAAAAAAATCGTATTGCTTCAATAAAGAAGCAACCATCTGTAACTTACAAAAAAATAAAAAACCGCTTGAGGTTACTCTGACTGACCAACGATTATATTTTATGTTAGGCATTAGTATGCAAATTATTAGTCAGCACATATCTTTATTGTTAATTGTTACTGATTTACAAGAAGGAACTGGAGCATCTATGTAGCGTGTTTTTAAATGAGTAATACATGTATGTATGTATGTATGTATATACATACATACATACATACATACATACATACATACATACACACACACACACACACACACATATATATATATATATATATATATATATATATATATATATATATATATATATATATAATTGTGACACATCGTAGTTCACAATGTAAGAATGTCTTACACTGAAACCATTGATGCAAATGACAACGGACGAATAACAAAAAATAAAAAATAAATAAATAAATAAACAAATAGACAAAGGAGAAACAGTTCCAGTAACTGTAACACCTAGTATAAATAACACCCAAAGTAACGAGAAGAGCTTGATCTTCGAGTGAATAAATTAGCAATGAATTGAGGTCGAGTCCCTCAGTTCTCTGAAACAATCAAAATTCTCAGGGGGAAAATTCCTTTCGTCCAAATGGCCTCATAAAAAGCTCCTCATACTTCACGAATTCCACCGAACCATCTGTCGCTCACAATTCTGAGAGAGAGAGAGAGAGAGAGAGAGAGAGAGAGAGAGAGAGAGAGAGAGAGAGAGAGAGAGAGAGAGAGAGAATCACTGGCCACTGCCAAACATCCAAACTTCGTTAATATAATAAGAATATAGAGGTGATAGCATTAAACCTATATATATATATATATATATATATATATATATATATATATATATATATATATATATATATATATATATATATATATATATATATATATAACAGCAACATTCGTTTATTTACGAATAATGTAAATGAATATGGTACCTGACTGCTCAAAAAAAAATAAAAATAAATAAAAAACTTCCTCATTAAAAATCCACATGGAATACTGTCAACCAGACACAGACAGACAGACAAACACAGCTGACATTCAGTAATCTCCTTCAGATTTCGTCAGAAGAGACGATAAAATCACTAAAATAGTATTTCTTTCAGAAAGAAACTTAAAACCTTTTTGACTTATCGATGGTATGCTACGGAAGATCATACAGTCAATGTGGAATCAGCAGTATGATCAAATACATCTTATGAATAAACTGTTAATTTGAGAATGGACGTGGCGCGGG
>NC_087204.1:27449742-27462242 GCF_015104395.2 Macrobrachium nipponense | reverse complement strand
TATTTTTTTCTCAAAACGTATTTTATGACAGAGTTACTATTGATTTATCTTTTAGGTTTCCAATTGTGGCCTAAAGTATGTACTTGCAATTTTTTTTATATAAAAATAAATAGATGCAGCACAGTTATGCTGAAGTTTTTATTAACCTTTGAACCATATTTTTCAATTTGTTTGCTTTTAAATTGAAAAAAAAAATTATTTCAAAAAATCAATGATTTAATCATTGCCAACCCCGCTCTTCTTAGATTAAGCTAGGCAACTGCCTAAAGGACTTGAACACAGTTCTAAACTCCAGTAAACAAAACGAAAATAACAATGCACATTGATACTATGCTGGACCAAATGATCATGAATAAAAATTAACTCTCTCTCTTTTACCTCCGGTTCAAAGTCCGCATATATTTTGAAGATTCACTATCCAATTCGTAAATAAGGAATGATACCTCAGAAAAATACAGAAAAAAGGTAGAACTCATTGTCCACGTACTTCCGCCAACAGAAGCCAGAAAAATGTTTCATAAAACGTCGAGTATTAAGTCTGGGACTAAAGGCGTAACCACGACGACCCCCCCCCCGGGGGGGGGAGCGGGGGGGGGGGGGAGCAGCGTAAATAATCAATACGAAGAAGTCTGAATCAATATCCTAACCGATAATTATCAGAGATTATTTTCTGTGTATTCCCTTCAAATGCTATTACTACTGCATCCTCTTAAAGGTGCTAAGTACCCTGTACTTATATCCATCCCTATAACTGATTATACTATACTACATTGATTTTTATCAATAATATAGCATCATCATTATTACTGTAGCTTTACTAATTTTTTTTTATTTTATCAATATAATATGCTCTGTTTTGTAGATCTACATTTGACTATAAAATTGTCTGCAATACAACTTATTATTATTATTATTATTATTATCCCAAAGTCCGTCCTTTTTTTATCAAAGCCAACCCACGACAACCCTAGACACGACCTGCAGCTGCGTCATCCTTATGTCACAGGAGAGAGAGAGAGAGAGTAGAGAGAGAGAGAGAGAAGAGAGAGAGAGAGAGAGAGAGAGAGAGAGAGAGAGAGAAGCCAGGGGAGTTTTCCTCAGAAGCCAAAGAAGCTTTCCTGGTACTTGTCTCTCATTGCGTAGAGATCATTTGAGACGATCGGACATTTCGTAATCTCTCTGAGCAGTAATAATAATAATAATAATAATAATAATAATAATAATAATAATAATAATAACTAATATAATAATAATATAATAACAATAATAATAATATATTGGAAGGAGACCTTCTTTCAAACACGTATTATTGAAAGATATTGCTGCATCATCTGCATTTTACTTGTAAATAGTATTCACTATTTTTCTAATAGAGAAGACTATTCACAAGTTAAATGCAGCTGATGCAGCAATATCTTTCAATAATAATAATAATAATAATAATAATAATAATAATAATAATAATAATAATAATAATAATAATAATAATCTGATGAATTTTTGTTCTGAATAATAACAATAATGATGATGATGATGATGATGATGATGATGAGAGAGAGAGAGAGAGAGAGAGAGAGAGAGAGAGAGAGAGAGAGAGACTTTTTTTTTTTTTTGAGATGCGCCTACGTGTTATTGCGCTAGGCTTTACTTGGGGGGTGGCCACCCTTCCAAATACAGTCCAGACCCAACGTTGCGTAATTGAGTCGACAGACTGACCAACGGTACAAGCGAACGCCCTGGTACCAACGGAAGAAAACGCTAAAAGTTTTAAGACTACAGCAAGAACAGTAATAATAACATCAAATCCGAGAAACCTTACGGAAATCAGCACGGACACACACACCTACACACACACACACATACACAACCTACACACACACACACTCGCATGTGTCGAATTCCCCTGCGGTCCAAGACGGCCACTAAAGCAACCCATCGACGCCTCATTAAGACGTTTCTAGGTCACAACAGGAGCTGCTGTACGGCTGCCATTTCCTGGCACCTCTTTGAACTCCAGTTTGGCGGTTCCGCAAAGAATAACGGGGCTGGGGATGTGACGTCACTCACGAAAACGCATAGGTACGACGTCGTGGGCAGACAACATGGACGTTGGAAAATCGAATAAAAAGAATTTAAAATTTGACAACGGGGATGTGACGTCATGCACAAAAAAGCTTAGGCACGACGTCATGAGTAGACGACATGGACGTTGGAAAATTCAAGAATTTAAAGTTTGTTAAATTGAACATGATTCAAGGGAGTGACGTCACATCAATGAAACTAAGTATTTTTGAATCTGCTGTTGATAATTAAAAACCCATAGGAATGCTTGACTGACGTCACAAAGGGTGGGCAGCTCTTGCAAAATTCAAATAAAAATGCTAAGTATGTCTATACACAGGCATTTTTTGAGTAGGTAAAAATAAATCCTATAATTCTCAGCATTTAACAGGTGACGTCACAAGAGGAGGAGGAACCGAAGCAAACTCAAAATAAAAAAAAAATTCGCAAGTCCTTGAGCCGACATGTTTTTGACAGGAAAAATATGAGTACAGGAAAGCGAAATACGACGCCCCCAAAGTGGAGACAGGGCCAATAGACAAAAATTATACATTTCTTCAAAACGCCTTGAAATTGTAAAATTAATAAATAATACATTACTTCAAATATCTTGAAATTGAAATATTAATAAATGATATATTTCTTCTAAAACCTTGAAATTGCAAAATTATTAATAATATATTATTGGAATATCTTGAAATTGTAATATTAATAAACAAAAATCTCAAAAATAAAGTTTGAAATGGCCATAATATAAATACTAATATATTTCTTCAAAAACATCTCGAAATGGCAAATTTAATAAATAAGGAATTGCTTCAAAACATCTTGAAATTGTAAAATTAATACTTTCTTCAAAATACCTTGAAATGGCAAAATTTATGAATTCTAATAAATTTCTTCTAAAATCTAGAAATTACAAATTTCATACAATCAATGACTGTAGTTACGACGTTGCAAATAAAAATACAAGCAAAAAATTCGAAACTCACCCAAACGACGAAGATGCAAAAAAAAAAAAAAAAAAAAAATTCACATGGGAAGAAACCGACACTTCCATAAATATCTTCAAGGCCATGACGTCACGAATATAAATAACTGATATTTGCGGTGGTTTTCCTCGCTGGAAAAAACACCTAATTAACTTATCGAGAAGTGCAATGAACTTCTAACGCTCCCAGCGGACTACCAGACACAACGAGGCAGTAGAATTTACCCATATTTTTGTAACCTGATCATAAAAAAAATAAATAACTAAATCAATAAATACTTGTAATCACCCACCTACATCCAACACCCATTTACTCAGATGCGCCATTGCTCCCTCACCCACCTCCCCATCAATTCGCACCCATTCACCCGAGAAAATTCAAGAGAAAACCGATGGATGTTGACGATTCAGAAACCTGCCGGCACGAGGGGGGTCGGGTGACATCATTAGGCACCGTTACTAAAGAAAACTGAATTCGAAGCATCTGCAGTTTTACGGCGTCATCACTCGATAAACAATGAATGGACACCTTTTGGGTCCTACGCTTCGAGTCAAAGCCTTTGACAACATCATAACGGTGCCGCGTTCGAAACTAAGGTTGCAGAGAAATGCATTTCATGCCCCTGGCTTGAACGAGAGAAAAAATGCCGGATTTTATTCGGCAGGAAAATGTTCATGCCGTGCCAGGCTAAATGTTGTAAGTTAAAAAAAAAAAAAAAAAAAAAAAAAAAAAGTAAATATCGACCTTGATATTATAAGACACCGTACCATTAGTGAAAATACATGGTGATATATTGGTTTTAAACACCATTATACACCAACTTTAACATTGAAAATAGGAGAGAGAGAGAGAGAGAGAGAGAGAGAGAGAGAGAGAGAGAGAGAGAGAGAGAGAGAGAGAGACCACCTGTCCAAACCAAAATACGAGTAATATTAAAATCAATAAGTGGACAGTAATACGCAATTCTAGGTATAGGACAGAAACTCATAGTAAAATGCTATGGGCAATTCGATTGTGTTTAATAAAAGAAAAATCCGTCATTATAGGGCCAGAAGTTACACAATGATCCTAGATTACAACTTATAGAAAGCAAAGTGTTATTTTAGAAGGTAACCTTAAAAAAGTCTCGTTGGATCTTGATGAAGGTAAATTAAATCCTTCAACTAGATAAACGTTTGGGAAAAATCTAGTCTGATAATTAGTGGCTGTGAAACACTCTCACCTTTACCAACACCGTACATAAATGAACCATATTTACTAGTAACAGTTACCATGTATATATTGGTGCGAGTTCATTGTCAGAGTTAGGTATGTTTATTATACTAACTGCCTCTTGCATATACGAATGTCGACGGGGCGGGCAACCGTATGCCCTTGTCTGGCCTAAGGTTTTTTTTTACAGAAGGAAGGAAAAATAAGGTAGAGCCTACTGCCAAAGCCAAAGAAGCTGTGGCTTTTCCCTACCATAAAAAGAGAGAGAGAAAAAAAACAGATACCTGCAGATGATGCCGTCTCTTTGAAATAAAGCAACAAGAGTAATCCGTAGAGAAGAAACCTTACCTGTGAAGCGGATAACGTCCCTAGCAGCACCTACCGTCCAACGCCTACACATCAACAACCCCCTCTTCCCTACACACCCCCCCCCCCCCCCAACAAAAGTCCGTCATTAGGCGAAGGAAGCGTGTCGCGGTTTGAGTTTCACTCGTCATTACACAGGTTCTGGATTTCCTCGGGCAGGCGGGTTCTCTTTGTTTACGTTAAGCGAACGTGTTTAAAACGTGGTTTATTCCACTCAGCCACCTTCCATTGTGGAAGCTTTAGCTGCTGGTAAATAGGGGTTTCTCTTCTTGGTTTACGAGGCTATATGAGAGAGAGAGAGAGAGAGAGAGAGAGAGAGAGAGAGAGAGAGAGAGATATGATTACACGCTACAAAACCATGTTTCGAACGCGGTTTATTCTTCCTTGACAAACAAGCATTACCACTCAAAACCGTTCGTGACGTTTACAGGGTTGTTATGGTAAAAAGGAACAATGCACAATGCTCTCTCTATGGGTATTGTCAGCGAGCATAAAACCGTCTTCCGTCGTTACTTGAAAAACTGCCGGCTTATGTTTTTGAACTCTGGAAATGATTTACAACTTCCGCCTGAAACCAGCCGCCTACGTGCTGCTATAGGATACGAGGAAAACTAACCCGCCATAAGTTCCCATCGAAAACGCCAATGTGAAAACGTGAAACTGCCGATCACAGAAACGAAAAAGTCTGGCGGGTCTAGAAATGTTGACATTTCACTAGCCAGCTTTTAGAATGGAGAGTCGCGTCACTTTAGTCTCAGGACAACATTCTCTCTATTCTCATTTATCTGTATATTTCACTAGGCGAGAGAACAGACTGAATATTAGAGGCATCACTTCATTCGTCTGTTTCTTATACTTTTCTTGGGGACTCTTCAAGAAATGCCAAAATCGTTCGTTGTTTTTCTATACGATCCTAACCTCATTATACATATTCTTTGTATTTCCATCTTTAATCATTCTGCTTTCATCCTTCCTTTCTCATCTTCAAGTTTTGCTTGAAATGCTTGTTAATTAAGTATGTTCGTTCATTATAATGAATGAAAATGAATTCCTCAAGTATGTTCGCTCATTATAATGAATAATAATGACGACAATTCACTGTTTTCGGATTCTCCTATATAAAAGGAAACAGCTTTTTGCTAATTTATCTTTGTTTTTATACCCGTGCGTAGCCGGTATAGACAGCCTTCGTCACGTGACATGATTCTCTCTCTCCGTGTCACGGACTGATTGCCAGGCTCAAATCAGACCCCGGCCTCATTCGTAGGCTGAATGCCGAGATGCTGATCTTTCATTTTATTTTTGTTTATCACTCTCTAAACAACAATAAATCAGTTGCATTGGTACACAAATTTTTTTTAGGTTTATTTAGCTTACTTTTACACACCAACATCGTTTAATATTACTACTAGACCTATGAAGTTTGTCTGTAGATTCGACTAGTATAGAGAATGGCCGACAATCGAAAACAGCAAATAGCACCAATGAATTGAACTGAATATATAATTTAGGCCAAAGGCCATCCACTGGGACGTATGAGGTCATTCAGCGCTGACAAGAAAATTGACATTAAAAGGTTTGAAAGTTTTAACAGAAAAAACACCTCGCAGTTGCACTGAATTAATCGTTATGAGAGGTTGGAAAGTAAGATGGAAGACAAAGAATATGAAAGGAGGTACAGTAAAAGGAACGAATGGGGTTGCAGCTGGGGGGCGAATGCACGATGCAAAGAACCTTAAGTATAATGCCTACAGTGCGAAATAACACGTATGACTGGAAAATATCAAGGAACTATAAATAAATACGTTATAGTCAGATAGACTTCCAGCTTACGATGTAAAAGAGTAAATCATAAAAGAGTAACTGTGTTAAATGTAAAAGACAATTCGAAAACACTTATCCTTCAACGAACGAAAAAGTCAAGTCAGAATGCAGATTATAAAAAAAATCGAAAAGGTCAAACACAGCCCATATTTGTAGTGTTTAAACTTTAATAGAACCGGCAGAGGCAGGAAAAAAATGGATCTAATATTAGAGTAAACTGAAACAGGTACGAATTCCATAAAAAAAAAATAGTATAAAATACCTGAAGGTAAAAACCGTTCAGCAAAAAGTACGTTAACATTTTAATGTGATAGTTACAAGTGCCCATTATAATGACTGCCTTGATCATTTTTGTTAATGTTGCTTTTATGTAATGTGCTGAATCACACGTCATCATCTTTATGCCCTAACTGTAAAACGCATTACTTATTGAGGATCATATTGTTTAAGGCAATGCCTTTGGAAGTTTCATGAGTTTGCACTTTTTTTAAAAACTGTCATATGCAGCGAGATGCTAAAGGTTATAACAGGACTGGTGTGATCGCCTGGATTCTGCTCAACCAACATAGATGTTGATAATAGTCATAATCAGGAATATTCAAGCATTATTATATATAACTGAATAGATTCTAATGAATGCTTAAAAAGATAAAAATGGCCAAGAAAAGAGGGAACATAATACGTAAGACTGGGAATTTGAATAATTTAATTAAAACTACAATCCACTTCAGCGCCACGGGAGCAATGGAACTTATTCCAAGACGATAACCGCAAAAATCATCCGATGCAAAGGACCTCCAGTAACGAAAACAAATCAGACAATGGAGGGGAAAAAAAGCGGGGAAGGGAGGTGGAGGGGCGTTGAAGGAATCTTAGAGGAGTTTAAAGGAAAGGACTCTGATATAATCAGGAGGTGTTATATTCAAAAGGGCTAAGCTAAAGGAACCTTTAGACGAGTTCAGGCCGAAGGCCATAAATGCTCAGATGCCGAGAGATTGGCACAGTGGGTGAGAACTTGAGAAGACATTTCGGAATTGATCAAAAAAACACTGCTATTGAGTCAACATATTGCTGGAGTGACTATAAACCCTTACCAGGATCTTCCGTGTAGTAGGACCTGGTGTCTGATTCCCCTAGGCCTTCGTCAGGGAACTCCGAGGAGACGTAGTCATTGGAGGCATCCTCGTAGCCGTCTCCCTCCTCCTCGCTGCCGTAGTCTGCCGGGCGGAAAAAACAAGTCATGTTACCAGAGGAAATTTTCTTCTGAAAAGGCCTTTCAAGTAAAACTGTACAACTCAAGGTTGGGTGGTCGGAAAAAAAAAAACTACATGAAGTAGATGTATGTGTAAGTAATTCGGGCCAATATAGCTATTCTTTTGGGATTGGGCTTAACAACATAGGTTTATTTGACAATTATTCCTGCAATAAAGTTTGCTTTGGGATGAAGTTGGGTGGGAGATATAAGATTATGTGATGGCGAAGATAAATACAGAAGAAAAATTATAATGATAACATTAATTCATGAAAAAAACTTACTGAAAACAAAAACTACATGAAGTAGGTCTATGCGAAAGTAATTCGGCGTAATTCTTTTGAGATTGGGCTTAACAACATGGGTTTATTTGACAATTATTCCTGCAATAAAGTTTGCTTTGGGATGAAGGGGGCGGGGGTGGGAGATATAAGATTACGTGATGGCGAAGATAAGTTTAGAAGAAAAATTATACTGATAACATTAATTCATAAAATCATTAATTTTATGTAGCACAAACACTTACTGAAAAAGAAAAAAAAAAAACTACATTTTGACTAACGTTGGCTCCTAGATATCGAAATGTAAAAAAATCAACTTATTAAAAAATATATAAAATCATATAAAACAGAGACGGACGAAGGGAAACTTATTTAAAAAAAAATATGAGAGAGTAATTCTTAATGCACCAGAAATTTTCAAATTGACCACAAACAAACAAACAAAAATCCATTAATGGGTAGTTCAGATTATATATGAAAACAACAAACTCGAAATTAAGAGGTTTTCTTTTTGCATGCGGCAAATAAATCTTAACAAGTCTACAAATAATGATCTAAATACGTTACTTACTAATTAGCGTCATACAAAATGGTAACACGCCATTCCAAAATACATCACAGGTTTCAAAGCACAGCAAGCAATTCTAATGTGAAACAAATAAAGTTTACATTGTCAATAAACAACTATAATAACTATAGTATACATTATTCTATACAAAAAAATATAAAAATAAATATTTACAAAAATGTTATGTACCAATAACATGTCTATTAACATTACATATGAAATACAACAACAAGTGAACTGGACCAACTCATCTCACTCTGTACTTCTTTACAATTTTGAAATAACAATACCGGCAAAGTACTTTCACATTCCGAGAGAGAGAGAGAGAGAGAGAGAGAGAGAGAGAGAGAGAGATCGCACTCGGTAACAGCGTCATACTACCCATGAAGATATCACTTCCTTTGATTATGTTGTTGTCCATATTGTTGAAACCCGTCACGAAACTCACCCCCCCCCCCCCTCCCACTACCCCTACCCCCTTCTCACCAAACCCCTACCCAGAACGCTGCCGGAAGTTGCTCACCATTAGAATAATACTTTTGACCTATAATGGTGGCATTGCACTGACTCAGATGCATAGAGAACAATGGAAAGGGCCCGTTTCAGTCTGGAAACGTTTCCAGACCTGGAATAATTACTTTTCCTGACCTGGAAGAATTAAGTCAAATCTTTACCGTTATGTTTGGAGCAAATGAACGTGATCTTTTTTACGTTACCTGCCATGTGGAGAGAGAGAGAGAGAGAGAGAGAGAGAGAGAGAGAGAGAGAGAGAGAGAGAGAGAGAGAGAGAGAGAGAGAGAGAGAGAGAATCTTCTGTAATGAAGATGATGAAGACCATTTCTTTTGAAAGTTAAGATTATTCTCTATCAGATATTTTCTAATTTTTCTAAATGTCAATTTCCTTCCTATGGAGAGAGAGAGAGAGAGAGAGAGAGAGAGAGAGAGAGAGAGAGAGAGAGAGAGAAATTCTAAAACAATCGAACATTTCTCTCCACAGTTCCATATATATATGTGTGTGTGTGTGTATATATACTTGTGTGTGTATAAAATCTTATATCTACTACTTTTCTCGGTAATACAGAAAAAAGCCTACAGCATAAAAACTACCGAAGATTTTTATATAAAAATAAAGCACTTTTATTTTGGGAACAATCTACATATTGTCCAACACTACACGATACACTATTTGCTTTGTACTCAACATATAATCTAGCGAAAAGCATTGATTACTTCGGAAAATTCGTCACAACTCACCTCTATTTCTCCCCATTTTGCTGTCTGAAATCAAATAATTGGGCGAATGTATTACTTGTGCCTTTTGCAGCTAATTGACAATGCTATCTTCGCTACATAAATAAACACCACATTTCTCCTGCTACAGTAGAACACACGATGTCACAACAACTTTTAAATTCGCACTTCGAAGGTTTCGTTTGAGCCGCGTGTAACGCAGAGCAGCTTCAAAATGGAATGAAAAGAAGCATTCCCTTCGTTCTTGGCTCTTCACTGCACTGGTTAACGAAATCGAGCTTACGACACAACGAAAGGCAGAGAATCGGAATCGAAAAATTCCAGGCGCGCGAACGCTGGCGCCAAAACAACGCTCAACCGCTATTTCGCTCCACTGCAGTCCGAGGTTAACCTGGTACTGCCTGGCGGTCCGCGCTCCAGTCCTGGAAGCCTGGAGAATGACGGTGGCTTTCGAAGGCTTGTCTTACTTATTTCGTTGCACCCAGTGGCTCTCCTTTCAACGCGCATGGGCGTGAAGAGCAGCAAGCAAGTTGGTCCTTGTCATGTCAACGGTGGCGAACTAACCACTGCAGAATCACCTGCCTTAATTCTGAATCCTTGAGAGGGTGACAGTAGCAGTTTTGCACGAAGCAGATATTTTAGGATTCAAATTTAATGCGTTCGGTCACAGATCATTGAGTTGGCAGAGCCGTCGATGCAGCAATTGACACCTCAATGCTATACCCTCGCGGGGCAGTCGGCAAATTCGAGAGCAAACCTCTAATAGTCTTCCATTTCTCCGAATCCTCGCGTTTGCGACGTCAAGAGAGCAGCACACTTTAGAAGAAGGGCAGAGTTGGCGGAGGGGAGCAGTTAGCAAGACCGAATGACAACGACGAAAACTTGGGGACTACACGAGGCATATTCAACTCGCTGCTGGTAATCCGAAGATCTAGGTTATCCATATGGCGTTGAGGCCGTCCGCTTTCTGACTACTACTACTGAGAGAGCAACCTCCCTTTGCATGAATCGTCCCCCCCCCCACCCCCACCCCCTCCACTACGTAAACAAACGCTTTCTATTGAAATGTTCACCAGCAAACTTGACAAAGGATTTGAGTGTGATAAAGAGATGGATCTAAAAATACGAAACTTAATCTAATCGGTTATAATTCACTGCATTGATTTCATTAGTTGTATCGTTTACCTTATGCTAATTATATTATACAGATACAATGGTGGAAAAATCCATGTCATACGTATGCTTGCCTGAATACAAAATGCGGTAGCCAGAGACCACAGAATACATACATATATATATATATATATATATATATATATATATATATATATATATATATATATATATATTGGTGTGTGTGTGTGTGTAAATAAATTCTTCTGTTAAAACAAGCATCACCTAAGGAAGGGCATATCACCCACAATATATTTCGCAAATGTAACTTCTTCTGTCATTCCCTACTTGATGAGGGTGGAAGTTAGTCCAAAATATATATAGTCCTTAGCTCTGAACCTGAGTGTTTTAATGGGCCTATTATACTTTATATATATATATATATATATATATATATATATATATATATATATATATATATATATATAAGAGAGAGTAGAAACTCGTCCACCAGAAACATACGTAGCGTATTCAGATGAGACAGGAGATACTGATGCTTAAAATGTCGACTATCTTTCACTTCTCCCTTTGAGGGTCACGGTCGACGAGCTCACTCACTGACACCAGCTGATAGTTTGGGCCTAGATTACCAGGAGCTGCCATTCCAGACCTCCCATGTCTCCGCTACGCTCATGACGCAGGAGACTGGACCATGAAGGTGTAGGTGGATGGTGGTGTTTCTGGGATGTTTCGTCGTCGTGTTTCTAGTGAGCCTTGGCTACTTTCTAGTAGATGCACGCAACTTCATCACTTAAGCGAATACCACAGGAAAATGTTAGGCAGAAATCCGTACCGAGCGCTTTCGCCTTTACTGAGGCGTTTTTGTGCATCGGCAAAGCGCTTGGTACGGATTTCTGCCTATCATGTTCCTGTGGGGCGGTATTTTCTTATAATTTCAAGTACAACAATGCCTTATTAACTGCTCGATTTGCTTCGCAAATGGGAAACGCTTGCCGCTACTAAGCATAGATCTAAATGATGAAAGAAATGAAGATATTCTGATGCCCAGTCGAGATTCGAACTCGCGTCTGGGGTATCAGAACGGAGAAAGGTATACGATGGCCAATAGATTTTATTTATATATATATATATATATATATATATATATATATACACGTATATGTATATATATGTATATATATGTATGTATATATATATATATATATATATATATATATATATATATATATGTGTGTTTATATATATAACACACACACACGTTTGCGTAATATAAGAGAAATACCAAGGTTTTTCTTTACCCAAAAAAGAAAAGTAATGCGTAGTTAAGCAACAACATCACACGCACACGACAGAAAAACACCGACAACACTGTTCAATCACGTGTCAATCAAGAGGAAAAACAACAATAAAAACAACAGCTGTCAACCCCCCACACAAAACCAAAACAACAACAGAACTTAATTCGAGTCACAAGGGGGGGGGGGTTTGGGGGGGGGGGTAGGGTCACGGCTCACAAATGACCTTCAGTTTTCAATGATCAGCTTCTCTCTCTCTCTCTC
>NC_087204.1:27434742-27442242 GCF_015104395.2 Macrobrachium nipponense | reverse complement strand
GAAATTACAATGAAAAGTAAGTTGTATTAAAGCAGATTCTAAAAGATTTCGTGATAAGACATCTCTTGACCGTGCAATTACTGAACTGTCAATCCAATTAATTCGGTGGTTGTTTTCACTTAAATGAATAAATAATGCATTAGATTTTTGCCCAGTTTTTACAGAGTATTTATGCTGGCTTAGCCTTACTTCTAAGCCCTTGCTCGACTGTCCGAGGTAGAATGAGGGACAATCCATACATGGAATTTTATATATTATGTTGTTGCTTTCTCTGGGGCCATTTTTTAGAATTCGTCTTAAGTTCCTGAAGAAGTGCCTTTCTGAACAAGTGCTCCTAAATCCTTGCTGCCACGCCGTCTAAGAAGATATGACAATCACCCATTCAATGAATTTAGTGCCATGATGTTGAAACAGCACATAGCAGCCGCCAAGCAAGAAGAGAAAGAAAAATTCAAGGAACTGGAAAGAACAAGGATCTCTTTCAATCATTCATATCCCGGCTGATTGGAAGGACTCGCTGCGACGGGAAATTTACGAAAAACTACGTAGGACTACAGATGCCCTGAAAAGGAAACTCGACAGAAAACTAAAAAATCTTATTGATAGCAGTGATTGGACTAATTGTGCACGTCAAGATTGTGTTGTTAACTTATCTAGTAAACAAATAAGTGAAAATGTTGTGAGTGCGCTTGGGTATGGTTTATCTTTCTTTGCAACAAGTAGACCTTCGGCTCTAATGAATTGGGTCTCATCCCTAAGTAAATTTGAAAAAATATTGTGATCTTCCTCAAAATCATGTTTCGACATGATTAAAGGATTGTTTACGGAGCTGCCAATGTTAAGCATGAAAGAAAGTAACTTCCCTGCTCGCTATAAGAAAAGTTTGACCGATCTTAAAAAAGGACAATACTATCCACATCACAAAAGCTGATAAGTCAAATAGTATAGTAATTTTAGATAAAGCTGACTACATATCACGTATGCAAGCCCTACTGGATGATGATGTGACTTATAAAAAACTTACAAAAAAAAACTCCTCTTGATCAAGTCATAAAAAACTTCAATAGCATAGTGAAAAGTATCCTTAAAGATAAAACAGAACTACTAGGCAAATTGTCAGTCAATTCTCCTTCGCTACCTTACTTATATGGATTAGTCAAAACGCACAAAGAAAATAACCCTATGCGGCCTATTATCAGTACTGTTGGTTCAATTTCATATAAACTCTCGAAATATATCACTAAGATCTTGTCCCCGTTACTTGGAACCATCTCCGATTCTCATATATATAATTCTCTAGATTTAGTTGATAAATTATACAAAATTGCTCTTTGCCCTACTGATAGATTCGTTAGTTTTGACGTATGTTTCTCTTTTACTAAAGTCCCTATAGACTCTATTTTAGAATATCTTAGCAATGAACTAAACTCAGCATGAATTACCTCTACTATAAGTCACATTATTTCACTCACGAGTTTGTGCATTTGTGATTGTAAGTTTATATTCAATGGTGAATTTTATCAACAAATTTTTGGCATGGCAATGGAAATCCTTTATCACCATTGCTCTCAAACCTGTATATGGAATTCTTCGAAAAACGCTACTTACCTAATATCATTCATATTCCCTGTAAAGTGGTATCGTTACGTTGATGATTGTTTAGCTGTTCTTCCTGTCGGTATGATGTAAATGATTTACTCTCTAACTTAAAATAACCAGGTACCATCGATTAAGTTTACTCTAGAATTAGAAAAAGACAATTGCCTCCCTTTCGTTAGACGTTTTGATACATAGAGAACCATTTCAATGTAAATTCAGTATTTATAAGGAAACCGACTAACAACTTAACTATGTTCATTTCTTCTCAGGCCACCATCTTAATATAAAAATATCAATTTTTTCCTCTATGTTTTTACGAGCATTACGAATTGTCAGTCCACAATATTTGGATCAAGAAATTGAATACATAAGAAAAATAGGGAAAGATTTATGCTATCCTTCACATATATTAGACATTTGTTATAATAAAGCCCACAAAAAGTTTTATACTGAAAACAAAACACACAGAAAGAAAATTCTAAGAAACATTCTCAGTTTGCCTTATTTTAACGGATTTGAAACCATTAAACCATTGTTAAAAGCTTTTAATGTCAACCTTGTTTCTTCCTATATAACCACACTAAAAAGAATGTTAATAAAAAATGGCCCCACCAGAGCAAAGCAACAACATAATATATAAAATTCCATGTATGGATTGTCCCTCATTCTACCTCGGACAGTCGAGCAAGGGCTTAGAAGTAAGGCTAAGCCAGCATAAATACTCTGTAAAAACTGGGCAAAAATCTAATGCATTATTTATTCATTTAAGTGAAAACAACCACCGAATTAATTGGATTGACAGTTCAGTAATTGCACGGTCAAGAGATGTCTTATCACGAAATCTTTTAGAATCTGCTTTAATACAACTTACTTTTCATTGTAATTTCAATGTTAGTCGTGGCCTTTTTCATTTAGACCCTTGTATCTGTAACATGTTTAAGAATGACCTCAAATATATAATTACTGACTTAAATAAAAATCAGTTGCCTTAGAGTTATTAAAAAAAAAAAAAAAAAAAAAAAAAAAAAAAAAAAAAAAAAAAATTTTGTAATGTATGTCTGTCAATTTTTGTGAATATGGTTTTGTCTACCAGGTTCCGTATAGCTGTCACCTATAATCCTTTAATTGTCTGGAGATTGTATCTAAGATGATTGTCTTAAACCTTTAATTGCACCTTTGTTTATGCTTATTTGGGAAGGTTTCTTATCTTCCAGGTGTGTCGGATTCTAGGCACTAATCCTTTTATAATCCCTATCTGTCAGTTATACGAACCTTCTTGTATTGTCTTTCCTCGTATTTTTGTCAGTAGCTGCTTCAGTAAAGGGCTTGTCAGCCGAAAGATCTCGCAGACTCCTTCGTTTATTTTTCCTTCGTGGCATTTATCTTTATTTATGGATTTATCACGTTCCTAACTTTCGTGATTCTGTTATACATATATATATATATATATATATATATATATATAATATATATATATATATATATATATATATATATGATCACTTGACAGGAACTGAAATAAAAATAAACATAAATCATTAACGTACCGTTATAAAATACTAATACTCTGAGTGATAAAAAAGATAGTGAAAAAATTCTAAATCATTTTTCCAGTGCTTTTCAGGTGTAACTTCAAGAAGTAATTACATTTAATCTCAGACAATTGACCACTGCAACAACTGAAATTAAATAACGCTAAATCATCGACACTAACGACGAAATTGGTGATTACTTTCTGTTTGCTCAATGCGCAACGAAATTCTGTCACTTTTGGTAATACATTCCAAGATTGACAGTAAGATAGCTTTCTGACCTATTACGGAGATTATGTTATACAAAACTGGTTGGCATTACACATTTTCCATCCCCAGTCGAATAACGAAAATAAACCATTATTTCACGAAGTTCTTTGCGAATCCTAATCGATATTACAACAATAGCAACGCAAGTCAGAAATGACAGGTTTCGCTGTCCACGTTTCATATACAAATCCTTAAGTATAACAATACTCCACAGCACCATAAACGATTCAAGGTTTCATTGTCGTACTAATTCCCGTCATAATAACGTTAGGAAGTTCAGCTCCGCCGTTATTTTGACAAGAGCGTTACAAACCCACCTCTGTCCTCAGCCGGATGTGACAGCTGCGGACAATGTTCTGTAACAAACGTAGAATTGCTACTGTAATACCACCCTTCATTTCACACGACGAGGAATGTCTATCTTGCGCTCCAATAACGCATTCAACCAAGCAACTCAGTGACAGTCAAGAAAGAGTGAAAGACCACAATCTTAATTCAAGAAAGAGTGAGAGAGAGACCACAATCTTAATTCAAGAAAGAGTGAGAGAAAGACCACAATCTTAATTCAAGAAAGAGTGAGAGAGAGACCACAATCTTAATTCAAGAAAGAGTGAGAGAAAGACCACAATCTTAATTCTACCCGCATGCCCATACCTGTAAACGACCTGTGACGTCACCGCGAGACACGTGGAATGACAGACGGGCGTAACGAGTCGGAACCAGCTGGACTGTCAAATAATCCTTGCCCGCACTCCACTACAGCACTATAACACCAAGTTAATTCTAGTAAGTTCGCGAGGGCACTTCACACAAGAGCAGAGAGCTCGTTCACGCACTTCTGGATGCCTTCGGAGCCCGAGGTACAATGCGAAAGGGAGATAGGTCGTGGTTTGGGGGAGAGGGGAAGGGATGGGGGGGAGGGGGTTGATGGGTGGCAGGACACACCCATCCTGCTGGAGTCTCTGGAAAATAACTGGCGAACAAAGCCATACCAGAGCGGCGTTTGTTCGCTACGAACAAAACAGGCTTGAAACGGCTCTGGTGGTATAGGTCGATATAACCTAAATTATGAACGTTCAGTGAACTACAGTAAATACAAGAACCGTAGCGGAACGCTTTGAAAACTGACGTACTACGTTCAACGCTCTTTCAGTGGCGTTTCTTCGCTTCAACGACAGTAAGCTGAAAACGGATTTGAAAAATAAACAACAACAGATAAAAATAATAACTCAGACTTTATCGAGAATTGTTCACATATAAAGTTCAAATACATTTTTTTTTTCAATGGTAAATTAACCAGAAGCGAGATCCAATACACGCGAAATAGAAAAAATAAATCGTCTATACATGAGGCTACTCATTATGGAGATATAAGAAAAACGAACTGCCTCAATGCATCAAAAACTAGCCAGAGCGCATTCCCATCCGTCTTTTGCTTATCTCATGAACGTGACCTTCACGCAGTCGAAAACTGCCGCCGGGAAAAGCTGTTTTTTCCGCTCCTTTTTCGGCGCGAGCGTTTTCTTGGGAGAGGGAAATGCAGGGGGAGGCGGAAGGGAGAGGGAGGGAGAGAGAGAAAGAAAGAGCAAGGAGCAGAGACAGAAAACTAAAAAAAAGAAAAAGAAAAAAAAAAAAAAGAAAAAAAAAAAAAAGAAAAAAAAAAAAAAGAAAAAAAAAAAGGAAAAAAAGAAAAAAAAAAAAGAGAAAAGAAAAAAACAAAAAAAAAAAAAGAAAAAAAAAAAAAAAAAAATAAGAAAAAGAAAAAAAAAAGAAAAAAAAAAAGAAAAAACAAAAAAAAGCTGTTTTTTCCGCTCCTTTTTCGGGGCGAGCCTTTATTGGGATGAGGGAAATGCAGGGGGAGGCGGGGGAGGGAGAGGCGGGAGGGAGAGGGAGGCAGGGAGAAGTTTAGATAGGAAGCGGGAAAGAGAGAGAAAGAAGAGAAGGGAGCAGAGACAGAAAACACAGAGGGAAGGCTAAAGCGTATATATGCGGATGGAAAGTGGTAATAGTTAAGATAAGTTGGCATTACAGACTGAAGTTAGCAATAGATAAACCTCATCAATTTATAGTAAAGTATTTAAAATGTCCATATTTCAAGCTGCGAATATTTTTAAGTTAAAATACAAAAGCAAATGTCAGGATTTCCTGAAGACATTTAAAACTGGAAAGGAGAAGTAATATAAAGAGCTGCAGGTGGAAGAGAAGGAAGGAATAAACGGAAAACGAAGGGGAAGATGATTTATCGGTCTCACAGACATAGTCCAACAAATGTTTTTTTTTTTTTTCTCTCTCTCCGTGATTATCTTTCCACTTCCCTCGGGCATAATAAGTCTTTGATCGAGCTCCCCGATCAGGAGACCTTGATCGAGTGACATAAAACGCAGCTCCGTCTTTGGAGAAGATAAAAGGTCTGGTCGATCAAGCCACATTTACAAAAGGAAAATCGCAATTTGCTGGCATGCAATCTGAAGAGTATCCCCCCCAACCCCCGGGCCACCGGTACCCCCCCCTCCCCCCCCCCCCTCCCACACCGCACAGCCAATACAGGTATCATGCGAATAAACATCAACAGGTAACGCTCGTCTGCTAGGTGCACCGGGCCAAACTGGGGACTTCCGGTGTGAGCTCGGGAACATTACTCTTGCCGCATCGGCGAGAATACCCACGAATCGTATAAACACAACTACAGAAGGAAGTTGTCGTTTTCTGTGACGCATTACCGTAGTCATTGCAGAAAACGGAAATATCTTAGAAGTTAAGTGTATCGCCTTTAAAAGTTTAAAACAAGTATTTTTCAAATAATTTTTTTTTACAGGAGCGATATTAAAAAGGAAATAAATGGAGACATAAAATAAGTAAAAATTTAATTCTTCATTTATTTCCCCAGGGAAAAAAAAAAGGTTTAATTTTCTAAAGGGTAAGATGGAGAAGAAATCTAAAGAATAATCGAGAAGAAAAAAATCTACAATTTATTATTTTAAATGACTGAAAAAAAAAACGCCAATGTATTACTTGAAAACAAAGACCGTTTTCTTAACATTCCTAAATTGCAACCTTTTAGAAAGATCACTTGCTGATGAATTTCTTGAATACAAAGAATTTTTCTTAATGTCTAAATGAGTACCCTTCAGAAAGAACAATTGCATCAAGGGAAAAAATAATAATTCAGTCGATAAGTTAAAGGTCACGAACACAAATGGCAGCGTCGCTATGCGCCATATCCTTATTTGCTAAACAACAAGACATTATGACACCCCACACACGTAGAATAAGAATTAAAGTCCTGTATTCCAATAAACATGAAGGAGCCGCCTCCTATTCTTTTATGACCACGCCCCAGGTCGTTACCGTATGCGCTAGAAACTCAGTTCAGGCCGGTTGGTTGGTTAGTAGCCTATAGATTTTGTACAACAGCCTAGGGATTCGATACTATAGCCTAAATATTCTGTACAGTGGCGTCCAGTAAGTGATGAGAAAACACAGAAGTGAGTAAGAAGCCTGGTATAGACCTTTGGACTCGATCTAAACACCTGAGATGGTAAAATGGTTAAAAAGAAAAGGCATAACATGAAATATAAGCGAAAGGAAAGTGTTTCAGGAAAAACAATCATGTTATGACCAATTAGGCACTGAATAACAATCATTCACATTTCCCGAAGATGTTCCAAGCTTTAATTGCACGTTATAAATTCATAAAAATGGAATCTCATAGTACCCATAATCATTGAAACACTAGGCACGATCCCAAGATCCCTGAAAAAGAACCTGGAAAAACTAGATGCCGAAGTGGCTCTAGGACTCAGGCAGAAGAGTGCGCTACTAGAAACAGCGCACTTAGCGAGAAAAGTGTTAGACTCCTAAGGAGGCAGGATGCAACCCGGAACCCCACACTATAAAAACCACCGAGTTGAATAGAATGACTGTGATAAACGAAATAATAATAATGATAATACAACCAAAAAGTGTCACATTAATAATAATAATAATAATAATAATAATAATAATAATAATAATAATAATAATAATAATAATAATAATAATAATAATAATAATAATATTTAAAAAAAAGACTCAACAAACATACAACTTAGTTTTCAGA
>NC_087204.1:27407242-27429742 GCF_015104395.2 Macrobrachium nipponense | reverse complement strand
TACTGTTATTATTGTTAGACAAACTCGTAGATTTATTTACAATATATTCTCTTGCAAATTTACAGCGTACTGTTTATTCTTATGTTTTACGAGTTTACAGAACTGCATTCAGTACACGTTGGAATAAAATCATGGCAAACCATTTCCAATAAAAGCGTGAATCAGAATAAACACTAGATAAAATGATACACATTTAATTTGTACTTAATCACAGATGTTTCGCCACGATATCGCAAGGCCTTTGGTGGGTGCGTCCAGAGGGCCAAACCAGGCCCCTTATTCCAACTTATCACCTTACCACACACTTCAAGCAAGGACCCATGCATGCATAAGGCCGACTTGACCTAAAACCAACCACCTAATGAAGATGCGCTTTCTCTCTCTCTCTCTCTCTCTCTCTCTCTCTCTCTCTCTCTCTCTCTCTTCTTTCTTTGTGCCAAATCTACACAGCTAAAAATGTCAAAAGATTCTCTTTTCGCTATATATGCAAAATTAATAGAAATATTAAAAGAAAAATCCCTGCTCTCTCTCTCTCTCTCTCTCTCTCTCTTTTGTGCTTAATCTACACAGCTAAAAATGTCAATCTGAAGTCTATTTTCACTAGTTATGCAAAATCCACCCTCTCTCTCTCTCTCTCTCTCTCTCTCTCTCTCTCTCTCTCTCTCTCTCTCCTTTGTGCTTAATCTACATAGCTAAAAATGTAAATTTGAAGTCGCTCTTTTCACTAAATATGCAAAACTAACAGAAATATTTAACAAAATCCCCCCACTTCTCTCTCTCCCTCCAATCACTTATTTGTCAGCATCTGTTGGTAATAACAAATCTCTTCTTCTTGCAAATTTCACGGTGAGCCTTTGCAAAGATTGTCAGGAAAAACCGGAAGCAGCAAAAAGGGAACCCGGGGAAGAAACCGCTCGAACCACCTGGCAGAGAGAGAGAGAGAGAGAGAGAGGAGAGAGAGAGAGAGAGAGAGAGAGCAGGGGAATAACTGGAGTTAGTTAAGAAAAGCTAGGAGGCCCATATGTGCTCTTACTGTAGTTGTGGCAAAATAGGAGAAGTTTGTCGTTACGTAAAACCTTATCGAAAAATAACTATTAAAATATTACAATGATTTTGTATTCCAAACTAAATATAAAAAGGATCTCTAAAGATAAAATAGGAAACGACAGAGACGGTATATAAGTCACGTTCCGCAAACCTATAGAATGACGAAAAATAGCAATTAAAAAATTACAATGATCTTGTAATCAAAACTAAATAAAAAAAGGATTAGAATGAACAACAACAGCAACCAATATCATCATTAGCAAAACAATGACAACAACAATATCAACAAGAATTTGTAAACGATACAGAAAACACACGGCCGGGAATGTCTGTCAACCCCAAAGTGCTCATCAAACAATTAAATACAAAACTGTTAACAACCCAGGCGATACGAGCGAGGGCGATCACAAAATTTCTTTACCTTTACGCATCCGAAGCCAATGGGACCCCAGGGGGACTGCGTGGGAAGGTCCCGCGCAGTTACGGATAACATCAATTACGGATGACATCAGTTACGGATAACATCAGTTACGGAAAACATCAATTACAGCTACTAAAAATTACCTCGCAAATGAACCAATGTCCGACCTTTCCGGAGGTAGAAGAAAACAAATTAATCTCAGATTCATTTTACGAGTTTGTAAAGTGCCCTACCAATGCTGTAAATTGTCGAACGCCTACCCGGGTGGGAGTTGGGGGGGTGGGGGGGTGGGGGGTAATGATATGGGATTTAGGTTCGTATCACGTAAGACCTTTTGTTCGTATACTGACCGAAGCCTCTGAGTCTATACCTGGTGGTTAGTTGACTGTGTTTGGTCGTTCTCGGGGTAAAGAAGGGCACATGGCTTCCTGACTAATACCAAAAGGTTTCAATGAATAAGTAATTTAAGGCATAATCAATATCAACATATGAATAAACAGTTTAGTTTATAGACGCTCCATGAGACTATGTACACACGTCTAAAAATCCATATTAAAGACTTCACCAAAATACCCCAGGAAATCGCGGGGGAAATGACGGCTAGGAAAAACTGCAAGTCATGGTGAGTTCCCAGTTATTTCGTCCACAAAGATGAAGATGATCCCGAACGAAGGCAACGCCAGATAATCCGCCCATCAATCAGTACAAGCGACAGTAACCAGATTATGCGGAAAACATTTTCTTCTCTCACATTCTTCATTTATTTCTTCTATTGTTCCATCATTATACATTTGCCATTCGACATTCCTATTTCCCTGTTCTTCATTAACTCGTAATTATTATTCTTCTTTTTATTATATGTATCTACTTATCATCATTTTATTTCTTCACTTTTCTTTTCGGGTCTTATTCCCGACCCCCTTTCTTTATTTTCTTCTGTGTCTTTCCATCCATCATTCTGCTTTCTTTTCTATATTCAATTCTCATTCCTTCCTTCAGTCTTCTCGTTGCACTTTTATCTTCCACCTCACCCTCTCTTCGTCTACATTGTCACCTCTCTCTCTCTCTCTCTCTCTCTCTCTCTCTCTCTCTCTCTCTCTCTCTCTCTCTCTCATTCGTCTCGCTGCGCTTTCATCTTTCCCTTTTCCTCTCTTCGTCTACTTTGGCTCGCTCGCTCTCTCTCTCTCTCTCTCTCTCTCTCTCTGCTTTCTTCTCTTTTATTACTATTCCTCCCTGCTCCCTGTTCATCTCGTTTTTATGTCATCTGCTTGTTCTGCTGTAATCCTTTCTCCATCACCTCCAACTCCTCTTCTCTTTATTCTCTTATTCTCCTTTATTCTCTTATTCATTACATCATAATTATTATTATTATTATCATCATCATCATATCATTATAATAGTAATAATTATCACATCATCATCATCATAATTATTATTAATAGTACATCATCATTACATCATGATTATTATTATCATCGCCATATTCACACTATCATCACATCATTATACAATTATCATCATCATCATCACACCGGCATCATCACCACATCATCATAATATTCATCATCATCACACCATAATTATCATCATCATATCATCATCATCATCACATTATAAAATTATCATTAATTTCACCATCGTCATCACATCATGAAATTATTATTATCATCATCATCATCACATTATAAAATTATCATTAATTTCATCCTAGTCATCACATCATAAAATTATTATTATATTATTATTATTATCATCATCATCATTATTATCATCATCCAGAGGACGTTATGATGAATGTGTGATGAGCCAAAGCCCAGGAAAATGAATCTTGAAATGAAATTATTTTTGTGAAGAATATTAAAAACTGATTTTTTCTTCGTTAATGAATATGTATACTTCTTTCTAAGGAAAGGAGTAATATAATTTTTTCTTTATAGAAACAGAACGTTTTAAATTAATTTTTGATAACGTACTGAAAATAATTGCGTTGTGGTGATGAGTGAAATGTTGATATATTCTGTTGGCGAATATGGAAATCAACGAGTTTTAAATAATATTTTGCGTTGAAGTTTCTCTCTTTGATGAATCTACTAATACACATTCTTCGTGATGTATAATGTATTTGAATGTAATGAATTGGATAAAAAAAACTATCATTATCGTGAAAAGTTGGTAAACATTACATAAGGTGAAAAAAAGATACCACAAAAGAAATTGTAACGGAATTTAAATTGTCTAATACTACTTTGGTTTCCAGAATTTATGTTGATAAGTAATTAGTTAATTTGTAAAATCCCAACCAGAAAATCTCAAAGAAAGCCTATATGATTGATTAAGATACACACATCAACACACGTACTAAGTGTGTGCGCGTGAGTATTTGTTTATACAACAAAAGGTAAACTGGCTGACATCTGCATACAGTAAACACACGAAAAAAAAAAAAGTTCCGTTTTCTATGCGTCTCATTCAAGCAAACACTCGCTCTCTACCCCCAACTCATCCAAAACAACAGTTACTCAACTTCTGTCAGTTTGGGAAAATTCCTGCTCCACGGCGTCTTCATCGCTCCATATGGCGGAGCTTTGGTTAATGGGAATCATCCCCGAGCGGTTTCCACTCCTTTTAACTGTCTGTTCAACACTCGGAGCTTATCTTTATATATTTATATATTTCATCTGCAGACGTCATTCATTGCTCAAGGCCAAAAGAGATTGGATTCTTGACGTTCAAATGAAACTTTCTTTTTCGAAGGATTAAGTGAAAGGAAAAATATTACTGAAAATGATATCAAACTAAATCTGTATTGTAAATAGTATCTTTAAACAGCCATAATACTCATTTCATAAAGGCACATATAAATACTTGAAGTTTATATTACATAGTTACATACGCATACACCATATATATATATACATATATATATATATATATATATATATATATATATATATATATATATATATATAATATATATAAAACTCAACACTTACATTGACATGTAGAATATTCCATGATGAGAAATATTAAAGTTTGTCATAACAAACGCAACTAGTAAACAAAACTGAAGGTCAGTTAGGACAGCGTCCCGTACTACGTCATTGGATACCTCGTGACAGCAGCTGCTCACTTATTACGGGTACCTTGGTGAGTCCAGCGCAGGCCTGCATAATGAGAATGAGAGAGAGAGAGAGAGAGAGAGAGAGAGAGAGAGAGAGAGAGAGAGAGAGAGAGAGACGCATCTCTATTTCCCCAAACGACCTCTGCAACGACCAATGACAGCCGAAGTAATCTAATCTTTTTCTCTTAGCCTGAGGCCCACATTTGTTAATAATTCTCTCTCTCTCTCTCTCTCTCTCTCTCTCTCTCTCTCTCGCTCTCTCTCTCTCTCTCTCTCTCTCTCTCTCTCTCTCTCTGTCTCCCATGCGCTACTATAAATTAGAATTTCCTTAACAAACGTTCTCTCTTTCTCTCATATGCACTAACAAAAATTAGAATTCCCTTAAGAAGATCTCTCTCTCTCTCTCTCATAAACTAACATAAGAATTCCATTAACAAGATGCTTATGATATCTTTCTCTCTCTCTCTCTCTCTCTGACATGAAACTAGATTCGGAGACATTAAATTTGAAGACGCCCAAGAAACTAACAAATGTTCTGAACGTGGGGACGTAAAGATGACAAACCGAGCAAATTATCTTTTTCTCAATAAATGTCCCCTCTCTCTCTCTCTCTCTCTCTCTCTCTCTCTCTCTCTCTCTCTAAATCAATTAATCAAGACCGAACAATCACGAAGAAAACGATAACAAAATAATCTTTTCTCCGACAGAAAATAAAATGCGATAAAATCACTCGGTAAAAAAAACAGCCATCTGACAATTACGTGAAAGACACACATTTCATAACGCATTGCAAGTTATAAAAAAAAACAGCCACAATGTAGCAATTAATCATCAGGCACTCCATGTGTTTGGGTCTAAAGAAAGAGAATGAGACATACAAATAAGTAAATTCTACGTGTCATTGTTCTTGTACAAGTCAGAAACCAATCAAATACAAAAGCATTATTATGTACGAAATATATGTGCCAACTATCATATTGATGTAGTCAGGCATTGAATATCAATTTTCACTGTAACCTACATTCAAAATTTTAAGATTATATATATATATATATATATATATATATATATTATATATATATATATATATATATATATATGAGAATTTTGTTATATTGTTACATTCATATTTTCAAGAAAAAATATATGGAAAACAACATTACAAACAGAATTTCCCTTAAAAATCTACCAGTTTTTTTTTCAGTACAAAAAAAAACTCCATAATGAAAGTAAAATCAATTTTCTGAGTCATCCGAGTACAACAAATTGAACCCCAATAAAAAAAAACATAATACAATTTTTCTTTGGTGTCAACACGTAATAAATTACCAACAAGTGACCATATGTTTATAATGACGGATGGTTTCTAACCGTTTCCCCTTTTTTTGCGTGGGGGGGGGGTGGGGGGGGGGGGGGGGGGGGGGGGGCTTATTATCACAGGTAGTAATGAAGGGAGGGGTGGGAGTGTGAAACATACCTGTGATATAAGGAAACAAAATAAATTATCGAGCAATACTATAATATAGTGATGGCATCGCGGGCAGTAATAAGTTGTTGAATACAATGCAGGGTGTACATAAAGTCCCAGTACCATTGCAAGTATTTATTGCTTAGGATGGTACTGGGACTTTATATATATATATATATATATACATATATATATATATATATATACATATCTACTATCTATATATATATATATCTATATATATACTAATTATATATATATAGCTATATATATATACACATTTATAAACTCATGCGACAGATACTACAATCGATGAAAATCACAAAACATTCATTCACAACAGAGTAACAGCAGATTCGTACACCGTTTCGTCATCACAGGAGAACAGCTACAGGCAGCTATTTCCGCGCAACAGATGGGGCGAAGATTATCTGGCAGTTGTCGAGAGTGATATATAAAATATATATATTCTATATTTATATATAAACACATTTATAAATATATTATAATGAACTGGCTACTACAGCATTAATTTACATATATTCAACCAGCAAGGTAAAGCCCACGTCTCTAATCGCTTGAGAGAGAGAGAGAGAGAGAGAGAGAGAGATTTTTTTTGGCGCTTATATTAACATTCAGTAATGACCTTGCCAGCTCAGCAGCTGAAACAGCCAGGCATAAATATTCGTCCATTCCGTAAAAAAAAAAAAAAAAAAAAAAACTTCTCTGTCGGTCTCAACCTCTAATACCTCGCCCAGAATGCATCCAAGGTCACGCACATAGAAAAAAAAGGAGGCGTACTTAAAGGAGTCATGCAAGCGCGCGTGCACGCATACTCGCGCGCCCTCGAGCAAATACAGTACCTTAGGGCCAAGCATCTGACGGCGGCGTCCTAACGGTGTTGAATGATGACATTCGTGTCCCCTGTAATGGCAGAGCAGGCTGCCTCCTCCATCACGCATGCGCTGTAATGATGTCATATCTACTCAGACGTTCTATGATATATCGCCGAACAGATCGGCTTTGCATTTCGAAGCGAACGTTAGCACCTCCCCCGATAAGCAGATGGTGTACTCAAAAACATCGCTTGCAAACATTATAGTGTTGTCTGACAGCTCAATGGAATCTTAGCGTGGTGTGTGTGTGTGTGTGTGTGTGTGTAGTAGAGGGATTCACATGCAAGCACATATACACAAAGAACATTTTCTCTGTAGAAACAAAGGTGAAACCCTTCTGGTTTTCTGCAAATACTATTGAAGTGAGGTTGCTGGTCCCACGCTTTTAGGATGAGGTTGCCTGGTAAAATGCCCTTTATCACTCTCTCTCTCTCTCTCTCTCTCTCTCTCTTCAACTATGATATCGTACAGGGTGTTAAATAACCAGTATTTCAATCCATCCTGTACTCAATTCAGCCCTGTTCCTCAATGCGCGAATTTATTTCGAATACATTCCAGTTCCTTTGTTGTCTATATTAGACATTTGTGGAAAGCGGCAATTTTAATAAATTCTGTTATAGATTAAACTATCAGTTGTGACAAGATATAAATGTATACATTGCATATGAAAGTTTCCAACGGAATCCGATCACAATATAATTTTTACAATAAAAGAATATAAAAATTCCCACTGCGTCAGTTCTTAAGTGAAAATCTATACTATACAGGTATTTACATGATTTAAAACAATGAATAAAGGTTCATTAATGTAATCAGATACGTCACTATTGGATGAACTTCGCGCCTCATTTACCTTTAATGCTGCGACGCGTTTTTATCATGCAACAGGAAATGAAAATACTGTATATTAGTCAGACATCAAAAGGGTTACAGCGGTAACAGCGGTATTCGACGAGATACATATTAATGAGTGTGTTCCAATGTGTGTTCGTATGAGTGAAAGTATGTCAGAAATCCAGGAATTTCCATTTAAGGAAGGGAGTTAGGCTCGAGGGTTAAGCGCTGGACCCTGCGGAACACCACCTAAGATCAAACACATCACCGCCAGGAGGTAGAAAGCAGAGCAGGCAGGCAGGCAGGCCGAATGCCGGAAGTGACAATACCAAAAGCACGCAATGGATTCATTACATTGTTTATTACTATGCTGGAGCAAAAAGCATATGGACGTCAGTTTTGTTGATCGAAAAACACCCCCAAAAAAACAAAACAAAAGAGGTTGATTCCTCGGAGCTTCAACCTCCAAATGACGAGGCGCGGATCCTCCTCAGTCTCGCCGTGACCTTCCCAATTACTGCTGCCTCTTATGGCTGTCACGCTAGGCCTCTCACAAGCCAATTGGGAGAGATGATTACTCGACCATTGTTAATTACACCCTCACGACAGACCAGGAATCCCCGCCCCCAAAACCCACAACTACTCCTGGGCCAGGTCCTTCTAGACGACATTCCACTAAGGATCAGTGATCGCGCGGCCGGTTGAGTAAGATGGTGTCAGCATAGGGGAAAGCTTTTATTGGTTAAGATTCGCACTTTTTTTATGGCACACATACAATAGATATATATATATATAATATATATAATATATATAGATATTATGACTGGTAAAAAATGTTCTGTTACAACAGAATTCCATCTAATAAAAGGAGCCCATAAAAACGTCAAAATATACACACTAAGTACTATATTTCAGAGACTGCTGTCTCTTTCTTCAGGTAGGTTATGAAATATAGTGCTTACTTTTCTATATTTTGGTGTTTTTATGGGCTCCTTTTATTAGAATATATTTATATATCTATATAGATATATATATATATATATATACACATATATATATATATATATATATATATATATATATATATATATATATATATATATATATCAAAGCTCTGCCTTCACCTTCGAACATATACAGCAGATTTATCGAGCTCCGTTTCATAATTTAAAACTGATCCCACCAAAGATTAGAAAATTGGCGTTAAATGTATGCTCGTTCAACAACGAATCGACAATATATGTTTTTAATCTTTTCATCTCTAAAGATATATATATTCGGTATCTCAATTCTATCCTAACTGCAAGTCCACGCGGACGTCGGAATCATATTCAAGGTTTAGCACAATCATTCAAATTCGAAGCTTAATCACATTTAATTCTTATAGCCGACAATTTGAATTTGAAGCTACAATCAAAGTCTTACCCAAATTTAGACATCTCTCGCGCTAAGTTACTCTCAGTAGGGAAACCAAAAGAAAACGATACGGCCCATTGTTTTCATTTGCCATTAGAAAACGTGGTTTCGTTTGAGAGAATGCCTCGTTATGCGGTCTTGGGAAGAGTTTTACTTCGGGTGGATTTACACAAAAGTAAAGACAGCCAACGCTAATGGCAATTTCACGCAGTAAACTGCAGTTTTTATCGTCAGCTTAAACACCTTGGGAAAGTGCGTCGCCAGCTTTCTTGAAGGGCACGCCACGCTCATTTATTTATAGGAAGATATCTCGGTACCATCTTTTAAAATTTACACACACACACATCACATTTTATTATATATATATATATTTAGATACATATATATATATATATATATATATATAGACATATAATATATATATATATATATAATATAATATACACTGATTCGATCATAATACGGAGAAAGAAATGAACAATGGCGCTTAACGTACCGACGACCCGTGGAAGGATTCTGCAGTTTCAGCCCCTCACGGAGTACCACAGGGCGCCATCTTTTCATCCCACGATTTCTTCAGTCCAGGTAATTAGCTGCAATTTTAACCATGGGCAAAGTTGAGACTTATAAATGTGATATCAACATCCGTTACCCTGTGCCTTAGGCCTAGTCTTTACAAACCACTATTGATAATAAAAATACCACGAACTGCACGTATGTCAAAAGCGTTTCTAATCACAATTCCCAATTTTTCATGCAAAATCAGGTTTTGCGCACTGGCCTTAGGCTTCGTCTGGATAATATTAAGAAATGCATATTGCCCCGTCGTTTTTGAGAAATTCCTAGACGGAAAGAACTCATTTCACATGAGAAAATTAAGAAATGAACTTTTGCTTCCTTGAGCAACGGGCTGCTCTATAAGCAAGAGCCCGAGCTGGTTCGTAAGACCAGCTTAATCTTCAACAACAAGACATGTATGATATTAGATCTCTAACAATGACACACTACCTCTTAAGCCTACTAAAAAACTAATACAGAAACAAAACCAGGATTCGACCGTTGACCCATTAGGTCTAATGTAAAGATTTACATAAAAAAAAAAAAAAAACGGACAACAAACCAACACATTTCACCTTTCTCTCTTTGAGGGCTTTTCCAAAAAAGAACATTTGTAGCTCTCTAGAAAACGGACGGAAATTTTGTAAATAAATGGAGGGTTTTGCGAGTGAAAGTGTAATATATATATTATATATATATATATATATATATATATATATATATATATATATATATATATAAAAGAATACTTTACCAATATGGGCTTCATATGGTTCGAATCGTTGGAGCAACATACCTGAAACAGAGAAGAAATTGTACGTTACTTCATTTGTGAAAATAATAATAATAATAATAATAATAATAAAATAATAATAATAATAATAATAATAATAATAACAATAATACGTTTCTGATACGTGTATTCTATCGTAACTCGAAATACGGCTCTCGGTTTTGTATGGAACACATACATCGGAAATCCTAAATACACTTATACATGTACACATTACACGTTGTATACCCTCATATGTAATCTTGAGAGAGAGAGAGAGAGAGAGAGAGAAACCCACATGTTTCTGTGAAAACATTGCATACACGCATAACAATCTCTCTCTCTCTCTCTCTCTCTCTCTCTCTCTCTCTCTCTCTCTGTGAGTAACGACAACCCCCATCGTGACACGTCAAGGCTATTTTCGGACGTTAGCCCATCTCCCATTGACCCGACCTCCAGCCGTCCTCTGGGACGAAACAAAACAGGTAGAAGAAATTGGAAGCGAGCGTGAGGGCTTCCATAAACTGAAGGTAAGACGTAGAGATTCAACATAGGAAAGATTTGTGGAGGTAGTTCTTTGACCTGTGTTCTGACCTGGAGACTACTACTACTACTACTACTACTAATAATAATAATAATAATAATAATAATAATAATAATAATAATAATAATATAATAATAATAATAATAATACTAATACTAAATAATAATAATAATTATTATTATTATTATAATTATTAATACTCCATGTGCAATTACTAGTTACTAATTGCCCTGCGTGTTAGTTATAGACCGTTAAACAAGTTCCAGTAAACTTAATTAGCTTCAACAGATGCTGGAAAATCAAAAGCCTTTAAGAAACTTTGCCCTAATATATATATATATATATATATATATATATATATATATATATAATATATATATATATATATATATATATATAGATAATTACTAAACACAGACGGAAACACTTGTAAAATAAAACAAAAGAAAATAATACTCTTGAAGGCATCAAGTCTTAAGTCACTTGCCTGAAAAAATAATTTATTCCAGAAACGCAAGGAAGGAACCTATTTTTTTTATATATATTTCCTCGATAAACTAAAATTGGTAAATTTCCCAAAAGTAAAACCTTAATTATTCTACGTTGAAAAGGTTATATTTTGACTGGAAAGTGAAGAAAAATGTCCTTACTGTAAAAGATAAGTGCAAATAGATACAAGTCTTACAACCACTTCAGACAAAACTAATATAATACTTAAACTGACAATCCTGCCAAAAAGCCGTCTATCAACTCGACGACACCTGGAGAGACTTAGAAAACCTCAAGGAAGTTTTTAAGAAAAACCCAAACAAGAATCCCTCATCTTTTAGGTTAAAAAAACAAAAACAAAACAAGAATTCCTCATCCTTTAGGTTTTTAAAATTCCAAACAAGAATCCCTCATCCTTTAGGTAAAAAAACAAAAAACAAAAACAAACAAGAATCCCTCATCCTTCAAGTTTTTAAGAACCCAAACAAGAATCCCTCATCCTTTAGGCTTTTAAAAACCCAAACAAGACAAGAATTCCACATCCTTTAGGTTTTTAAAAAACCCAAAAAAAGATCTCATCCTTTAGCTTTTTAAAAACCCACACAAGAATCCCTCATCATTTATCGGGTTGGGACATGGAATCAGCTATATTGGGACATTATGACATCCAGGAAGAAGAGAAGATCTTCGAAAACAGCCACACGGAAGGTGGAGGGAGCTTTGGACAGAAGAGGGGGGGTGGGGTGGGGGGGTTGTCGACGGCTTTCCAAGGGAGGTGGGGGAGTAGGGACTAGTTAGGGAGTGGGTACAGGGGATTCTAGGACGGGATTAGCAAGGGGCAACTTTTGGAAATAACAAAAGTTAACAAAACACAAAGTTGATACATGCTATAAAAATATGATTAGTATTTTTTCTTATCACTTGGAAAAAGGAAATAAAAAATGGAAATTTAGCCACTTACATCATTATTTACAGATTCAACATTCTCTTAAAAGCAATATGATGCTAAACGAAAAGTCTCCCAAAACTTTTTAAAGTTTCGAGTACCAAATTAAGAATTGAGAAATATTGGTGATTTCAAGGCACAATTTGGTAACAAACAAAATTCATAACAACTTAAAAAATCAGGACTTAAATACAAATAAAGTGACAAGAAGAAAAACATGGAATTATCATAAAACCTTATAAAGAAAAATCTGAATGCAATAGCACCCTTCGAAGCAAGAAGGCAATTTACCACAGACAAACAAACTGTTTGAAATAAAAAAAAATATAATTAGCCAAATCTTTAGAGGTCAACAAAACAACAAAACCAAAGAGACATCCTCGTTATCAAACACAGCGAGAGGGGAAAGTGGCCACAGGACCCAAAAGAGAAACTTTCGACCATCCCCTGGACGCGTCATCTCCGGATGTCGAACCTGGACTACTAATGCTCCTATCAGATTTCTTGTTAGCCGATGGATGGACCTCGTTAAATGGGAATCTGGAACGACAGACTTCGGTAACGCGAAACCGGAATGAAGGATGTACGGACAAAGTTGATGAAAGAACTGGAATAGGAGACATAAGATGAGAGGAGAAAACTGGAACGAAAGACGTCTGTAAAACGAAACTGGAATGAAGGATGTACACATATGAAAAAGAACTGGAATAGGAGACATAAGATGAGAGGAGAAAACTGAAACGAAAGACGTCGGTAACGCGAAACTGGAAAGAAGGATGTACAGACAAAGTTGATGAAAGAACTGGAATAAGATACATTAGATGAGAAGAGAAAACTGGAACGAAAGACGTCGGTAATACGAAACTGGAATGAAGGACGTACTGACCACGTTGATCAAGAACTGGAATGAGAGACATAGTCTGAGATGAGGGGGGGAAGAGCTGGAATGGAAGACCTCGATAATTCAAAATTGGAATAACGGATCCGGAAGCCTTGCTGTGCAGAACCAGAATGGAAGAAGTATGGATGGGGGGAAGCTGGAATGGAAGGCCCTGTCGCAGAAACTGGAATGACGGGTTCATGAACCTGGAACATTCAGATATAAGAACATGACAGGTACACGGACATCCTTGATAAGAAACTGGAATGACTTATTCCTCAATAAGGAACACTGGAATAGTAACAAGTTTGCAAGGTAAGTACTCGGACGAGGGGCGGGTGGGTGGGGGAGGTTGGGTGAGGAGATATCTGTCCTTAACCTCCAGCAACTGGACGTCCCACTTAAGTTTCTACTCGACGCCCTCCTGACCTACGAGAGGCAGCCAAATACCTGGAGGCAGACCTTTATAACTGCGCATGCGCATCATGAAATGACAACATGGTACTGAGCTAAATGCGCTTACACAATTACGATCATGGAAGCTCATTAATAAAGACTTGTTTCTGTCAGCTGTATAATATATTTGGAAAGCATAGTTACCGAAGGTGGGAATGTTTATCGGATAGTGTATATCAAATAGAAATCATTTAATCATATTCAGGCTTTGAAAAAAAAGTACTTTGCTTAAATATTTCATAAATATGCTGTTATTTGACCTTTTTAAAGCTTATAACAATTAAACTTCTTCTCATATGAACTAAATCATTTAGATATGGTATCGAATAATTCCTAATACCTAATGGTAAATACCTTTGCTTAGACTTGGAAAACCCAATAAATATATTTGCGATTTCTACTGAAACTGAAGAAAAACAAAGACAAAAGTAACAGCTTCAATCTCCAAGGCAGGCACCGCTCAGTCACACAAAGAATATTAATGATAATGGAAAATATAAGCTATCAGAGAGAGAGAGAGAGAGGATGACGGAGAGAGAGAGAGAGAGAGGAGAGAGAGAGATACAAAACGTCCTCTGGCCTATGCAAATAACTGAATATTTCTAATGCAAATCTCTCCATCTTTCTCATTATAACCACAAAAAAAATAGGAGAGAGAGAGAGAGAGAGAGAGAGAGAGAGAGAGAGAGAGATACAAAACGTCCTCTGCCTATGCAAATAACTGAATATTTCTAATGAAATCTCTCCATCTTTCTCATTATAACCACAAAAAAAATGGAGAGAGAGAGAGAGACCTTACCTTACCTTACAGACACCTTACATCTTGTTCGGGTTGCCCCAGGTCCCTCAGTGTGAGGCACCTCTAATGATCTACCAGAGAGTTGCTAGTACATCTTCCGGTATATTTTGCATCTTCCAATCTTGGATGGTCTGGGATGCAGTTTAGATATTTGTCGAGCTTATTCTTAAACACATCTACGCTCACTCCTGATATATTCCTCAGATGAGCTTGCAACGCATTGAATAGACGCTGCATTACGATGCTGGTGCTAGTGGATTAATGTCCCCTGTGCTTTCTTATTATTTTTCCTGGTATATTTTTTGGGCACTAATTAATCTACCTCTGCTTGCTCTTTCTGATATTTTTAGTTCCATGATATTTTCTGCTATTCCTTCTATCTGTTTCCATGCCTGAATTATCATGTAGCGTTCTCTTCTCCTTTCCAGACTATATAATTTTAAGAATTGTAGTCTTTCCCAGTAGTCTAGGTCCTTAACTTCTTCTATTCTAGCTGTAAAGGACCTTTGTACACTCTCTATTTGTGCAATATCCTTTTGATAGTGTGGGTACCATATCATATTGCAATATTCAAGTGGACTAACGAACATATGTTTTATAAAGCATAATCATGTGTTCAGCTTTTCTTGTTTTGAAGTGCCGTAACAACATTCCCATTTTTGCTTTACATTTTGCCAACAGAGTTGCTATTTGATCATTGCATAACATGTTCCTATTCATCATCACACCAAGGTCTTTAACTGCTTCCTTATTTGTGATGGTCTCATTATTAGGTCCCTTATATGCATATAGCTTTCTTTCTCTGTCTCCATAATTTATTGATTCAAATTTATCAGAGTTAAATACCATCCTATTTACCTCTGCCCAATCATATACTTTGTTAAGGTCTCTTTGTAGAGCGTTCCTATCTTCATCACAAGTAATTTCTCTACTTATTCTTGTGTCATCTGCGAAACTACTCACTACCGAATCCTTAACATTATTGGTCTATGTCTTCAATCATAATAACAAACAGTATTGCAGCTAACACCGTACCTTGCGGCACACCGGATATTACCTTGGCTTCATCCGATTTTCTCGTCGTTTGCAATAACTATCTGTTTTCTGTTGTGTAAAAATTCTTTTAACCATCTTCCTACTTTATCCACGATATTGTGTTTTCTAATTTTCTTCGCTAATATATTATGGTCTACTTTATCAAAAGCTTTTGCAAAGTCTAAATAAACCACATCTGTTTCATTTCCGCTTTTCATATTTTTGAATATGTTTTCACGGTGGACTAACAGTTGGGTTGGGTGTACTTTTTCCGGGTACGAAACCATGTTGTCCTTTATTAAAACAAATTATTTTTTATTAAATGTTTCATAATATATCTCATTACCCTTTCATACACTTTCATTATATGTGATGTTAGACTCACAGGCCTATAATTACTTGCCTCTAGTCTTGATCACTTTTGAAAGTAGAGAGAGAGAGGGAGAGAGAGAGATGAGAGAGAGAGAGAGAGAGAGAGAGGTTATAAACCAATATATTTGTTTGTTTCAAGAGATGTATTGAGTGTTGCTAACCACTACTCAAAACATAATAATAATAAATAGTAATAACAACAGAATTATATAAAAGGCCGTCAAGGTAGGATGATATGCTTACTCTCTCTCACTCTCTTTCTCTCTCTAAACATTTCCTTTCCTACTTTCTCTTTGTCTCTGTATGTCTCTGTCTTAGCATTTCTTGCCTCTCTCTCTCTCTCTCTCTCTCTCTCTCTCTCTCTCTCTCTCTCTCTCTCTCTCACACACAAGAAGATGAGACAAGCACCGTTAACAGCCATAAGAATTTCAGCTTGTAGTTATCAGTTTCAGCTTGTCGTCAAAAAAAAAAAAAAAACACCCTTCCCACTTCTTCCCTTCTGAAAACAAGCAGTTGCAGTTCCACCCCGAGGAACTTCAATCTTCAATCTGATGTTTCCATTTCTCGGTCTCTCGTCTTTCCCTCGACAAATCAATCTCTGAGAAGATTTTCTTTTTTGTTCTTTCTGAAGTTTGAGATGAACTTCTCACGATGCACAACGCTTGAAAAAAAAACGTAATTTTTTTCTCTCTCTCTCAAGGAGAATTCTGGCGAATTTTAACAACGGTTTTTTTTTTTATGGGGAAGGGTTTTGAACTTGAAAATCTTCTATCAAGGAAATGTTTTGGGTATTTTGGAGACTTTTAAAAACGGTTTTTATTAAGGAGAAGGTTTTGGACTTGAAAATCGCTTCTCGGGGAAGAATGTTTGGGTCTTTTGGGGACTTTTAAAATGGCTTCTTATTGAGAAAGTTTGGGACTTACAAATCTTCTATCAGGGAAAAATGTTTCTCTCTTTTGGGGACTTTTAAAACCGTTTTTTTGAGAAGGTTTTGGACGTGAAAATCATCTCTCGTGAAAGAATTTTTTGGGTCTTCTGGGGACTTTTAAAAACGGTTCTTACCGGAGACGTCTCTAAAACTCTCTCCTCGGTCTCTCAATCGGATCTCTCTCGGTCCTTCTCCTCTCTCTCCTAGTCTCTCTCTCCTCTCTCTCTCTCGTAAAATATTAAATTTATTAAATTGACTCCTTGAATGAGGAACAAATTATTCCTTAACTTTTTTGTGAAGGAAAACTTTAAGGTTCTTAAGCAATGAGTTTTCTAAATAATAAAATAGGCGTCTAAGTCTTCACGATATCGCCTCTAGTTGAAGACCGTATTATGAGATTCAAACAAACAATTCTAGAAATCTCGACGCATTCTACCGCAGAGAAGCGTTTAGAACTTTAGATCTTAAAGTTATTACTTAATTCAATAAAGAAAAAATAAATTACCTAGGAATGAAAATTTACTTGTACGATGTAAATTCATTAACAAGCTTTCTAAAAGACCCTGACAAAATAAGGTCATACGTTCTTCCTAATAATTTTGACACGAATAAGAAAAACTTCTGACGTGAGATTTGCTTGGATTCTATAAGAGAGAGACAAACAGAGAACGAAATGTAAAACAATCACATAATCATATAACTCAAATGATTTTCCAATAAAGGTCACCCAATTTCTGAAACCACGCCCTTTTCCCGTGTCCAGTATCACGAGACTGGCCAGTGGGATGGACCAATCAGTCTATTACGAGACTGGCCGGTAGGATGAGCCAATCAGTATTTCATATGCACGCGCCAAGTAATTCTCTAATCTCAAAAGTGAATTCTCTCTCCAAGATTAACAGCTGAATTCATTCGCTGCTTCGTTTTCAGTTTATTTGTGCTGTTAGGTGATTAAGGAAACATTTATATTAAATAATATTAATCCGGCTATAAGATATACAAATGCGGATTATCTCATATACATAATACATATTTGTGTATATATATGTATATATATAATATATAAATATATATCACACAATATATTAAGCATTAAGCTACAAATGTCCTTTAATATCCAATTCGCTCTACCTAGGAATTAATATATTTTCATATTATGTTAACCGAAGGCCAAATCGGTAACATCCCTGTAGTCTTGATTTCTCCTCTGTGCGCTGGTTCGAATCCACGAGAGGACGAAATTATTATCAACGAAAAAATTCCCCTTCGGTTAACATATATGAAAATATATTAATTCCGAGGTAGATGGTATTGGATATCAAAGGACATATGTAGCTTAATGCATGCATATGAATCACGGTGATGTGATAAAATTTTTATAATATATTATATATGTATATATACGTATATATGTCTACCACTACGACCAGCAAAGGAAAATGGAAAAAGGAAGAAAATTCCAAATCTGATTTGACCATGACATTGAGGCCAAATCCAAAATTATTCCCGAACGAGGGCGGAGGGTAGGAAGGGAGCAAAGGTGGGGCGGGTGGGTGGGTGGGGTGGGGGGGGGGGGGGGGGGGGGGGGGGGGGGGGGGGGGGTTTCCACCTACAACCTCCTTTGCACCACGAACCCTTCAGGTAACGGTATATCGACGTCTTTATTGATAGTAATTGTTTCCACTTCCTCTGCCTCGCTACTCAAAACATAGACAGTACTGTTCTTCCTGGAGAGAGAGAGAGAGAGAGAGAGAGAGAGAGAGAGAGAGAGAGAGAGAGAGAGAGAGAGAGGGGCTGTGCTCTTCCCTAACCCCTACTCAAACTTTCCAAATCTTAAGTGACACGACGACGGCCTGAACTATAATTAGGATTAATTGGTGTGGGCAGTGCGAACCGTGACAGCATCAACCTCTAATTATCGTTAAAAGTTCGGAGGTCACCCACCCACGAAAAAGCCCGCGTCTTCCTCGGGTACTGGCTCTGGATGATGCCGAGTCAGGCACAGAGAATACTTCTTACTGAAAATAAGATCTGTCAACGTATCTAGAAATTTTTGTTCTAGCTATCTATCAATCTAGAATATAGAAATGTTTCTGCTGGCGTGAATCCCACTTTTAAGAAACTGTGTAATCAACCATACTTTGGCAGCGGGAAAAATACAGAAAAAATGAGAAGAAAAAAAGAAAAGAAAAAATTACGAAGCCTCTATCCACTATTTAGCTCTTATTCTTTTGTGAAAAAAAAAGAAAAATAAAATAAAAAAGAAATGGAAACACGTCATCTTCGCGATTTTGAAATGAGCATCTATTCACCGATTTGTAAAAGGAGGCGTTATGGATAACAACAAAATAAATTTCCCGTACTGAGCAGAATAAGATAAGTACTGACACTTTCTTGAGAGGAGAGAGAGAGAGAGAGAGAGAGAGAGAGAGAGAGAGAGAGACCTCGTTCAGCTACCAAATCGACAATCAAACGGTAGAGAATTAAACCTTCTTTACCTACCGAGCGTAAAATCAGAGAGAGAGAGAGAGAGAGAGAGAGAGAGAGAGAGAGAGAGAGAGAGAGAGAGAGAGAGAGAGAGAGAGCGCTTCTGTGGATGCGTATTATCCCACGCGTTAGCTATGAAATCTCTAACTTTTCTGCTCTAACGCAACCAAACCGTTGCACGGTAAATTTCAGAAGAGATTTTTTAAGTCTCTCTCACTCTTATTTCACTCTTTCACTCATCCATTAAATCTACGGATATGCAAGTCTACCTTTATTAGACTTTATTTCTACAATAAAAGCATATTACGTTTTGTATTCGACAGTAAAAACACAAGCACTTATAAGCGCAAATGCAAGATGCAGTTGTAAGCAACAACAGTGTGGAAGAGTTTAAAAGAAAGCTAGACAAAATCATTAGGAGGACACTGTGAATGAACAGAAAAACCTGCTCCTAGAGATAAGTGACTAACAAGTCTTGGAGACATCTTAATCCTTGTAACTCCATGTAAAAGAACAAAGCTTTCATACAAGGATAAGCATAACATGTTTCCCTTTAGCTATCTATATAAACGCATATATATGTATGTATGTATGTATGTATGTATATATATAAATATATATAAGATATATATATAATATATATATATATATATATATAAACTTTTTCCCTGTAAAACTTATAGTACAAAAAACTTACGCTGAAACATCACGATGAAAGAACAAATATTTCATACAAGGAGAAATATAACTTGTTTCCCTTTAGCTATCTATATAAATACGTATATAAACACAACCCTTAAGCAATGGTTTAAACGGTAATCCCACAGTCAATCTTGTAAGCACTTAAACACTTCAAATAACACACATTTTTTCCCCTAATAAAAAGAGCGAGTAACTCTTTGACGTCGCAAAAGATACAAGTTGAAGACGCGATATTTCCCCTGATCGCAGCGCACCCAGAAGGCGCGTTCCCATGAAGAGAAGAAAGTTCCCACGGTGCCTTCATCCCCTGATTTTCCGGCTACGTCGTCTGACTTGCTCGGGGAGTCGGAGATGCCCGCGTCTGGTTTCTCACAGGTGGGGGGATGCTCTCAACACCTGCTAATTGCGCAGTCGTTCAATTTCGCACAGGAAGGCTAAACGACCCCTCTCCCCCATCCCCCCACAGGAAACACCGTTAACAACGGATAAAGTTAACAATGAAGAATAATGAAAAACTTAATAAAATAAAAATAATACTCATAGTAGTATGAGTCTTGAAATGGAAACTATAGTTTTATCTTAAAATATATGTACATATCAATAACTGTGGATCTGTTTCTCCAATAATAATAATAATAATAATAATAATAATAATAATAATAATAATAATAATATAATAATAATATGGTGATGATGATAATGATGATATAAAACAATGTAAAAAATACGTTGCAATAATTCTGATGCAATCATATTCAAATGCTGCACCTTGAATTTCAAAGAACACCCAAAAAGCGCAATAAGAATAAATAGCAAACGAATATTATAGCCACACCAACAACAAAGTTGGCCTAATACACGAAACGCTAATAATAATGTTAACAAAGGTACTAATAATAACAGCATGAAAACTATTACCCAGGCAACGACGTTTGTCATTACTGCCTCCCTGAAGACTATGGTATTAGAGGCCATCCTTTGCAAGGGGCAATTTGCCTCACTTAGGGAGAGAGAGAGAGAGAGAGAGAGAGAGAGAGAGAGAGAGAGAGAGAGAGAGCTCTTTTCATTCCCACGTAGATGCTCTTATGCTGGAGGGGCTGAGTGGATTAAAAAAAAAAGAACATCGGAACGGGTTCAGCTTGTTCTACGTGAAATAATTACGAAAAGAAAGAAGAGAATATACTGTACTGGTTTTTGAAAAGTAAATAAGAATGGAAAAGTTTGCGTGATGAAGATAAGATATAACTAAACCAAAACTAATATTTATCTGCAAATCTGGCATCTATGGATAACATGATAAAATATAATAATATAATATAATTTAGTTCAAAAATAAAAAGAACAGCAGAGAAAAACAATGATTCAGAATAAAAGCGTGTTATCTTATACACACAGAAACACACCCATATATATATATATATATATATATATATATATATATATATATATATATATATATATATATATATAATGTGTGTGTGTATATATATATATATATATATATATATATATATAGTATATATATATAGATATATATATATATATATATAGTGTATATGTAGCTATGCATAAACCACCATAATAAAAAAATTCTTAATCACATATTAAGCATATACTTCTAGTGCCTCAACAACCCCGTTACAAAAGAATAAATTACAGAACTGAACCAACGAAGACCAGAAAAGACGAGTCCAGAGATCCACCGTAGCAAATTAGGACCTAATTGGCCAGGTGGAAGTTCTATAATGCTTACCTGGCCCTAACAGGTGCCGTAGGTGACGCTTATAACCAAGCCAGCGCATTGCTATGGGTTAAGCCTTAGCAAGGTATTTCCTTCTCTCTCTCTCTCTCTCTCTCTCTCTCTCTCTCTCTCTCTCTCTCTCTCTCTCTCAAGTCACTTAATTTCTAACGGGAAATTCTTAAGTCTCCAAGAGCATGAATAAATAGATCTTACTTATTTACTCGTTCGTGACTTCAAGAACCTTCTACTGAATATATTTCTTGTTATTAATCATAAGAAACTGTTCCTATAGTATACAGCGCGGGCCCCTGTTTAATGAGAGCAGCAATATCAATCTCATTAAAAAAAAGTTCTTGTATTTTATTTTCGATTTCAGGGACGAAATTACCTAACGGGAATAAAATATTGGAAAACATAAGATACCAAAAGATCCACTGAAAATAGCAGACATTTGACCACGACTCATCATCTCAGCAAGAATAGGCATCATGTATATTTTTGGTAATCACGTAGATGATTAGTGCTGAACTTCGGTATAAATGGTAGGTACGCCCAAGCTATTGTGAGTTTAAATGTGTATATAACGCT
>NC_087204.1:27399742-27402242 GCF_015104395.2 Macrobrachium nipponense | reverse complement strand
TGAACCGACTGTGCCCAGCTACCAAACCAGTCCTTTCATAGCTTTGTTCCAAGATGACATTTAACCGCAAAGAAAAATTGGATGAAATATGTGCTTTTTGATATTTGAAAATGACATTTTCCGAATCAATAATAAGATATGATTGAAACTAAGATTTCCGAAAAATACATTTTCTGAATGAATAATAAAATACGATTTAAACCAGGACTACAAACGACAAGATTGTGATCTAAAGTAACCAATAATAAAAAAAAATTTTGCATGTCAAGATACAAGGAATAATAAAGACAGCTGACTTCACACATATCAGACGCGACGATCGCTCGCTTGAACTTGCCATGGTTCTAGCTATCTTTGAGCTGGTGGAAGGAGTGAAACAAGAAGTGGAACGAGTGCTTTTGTGCTTTCACGAAAGCACTCGGTCAAGTTTCTCTTTTTTTTCACCAGATCAATGACAACACATTTAACTAAAATGCAGCATGATACAACTACGAACACAATACAACAAACCGTAATTATAAAACGAAAAGGTATAGGATAAACCGCTACTATAACCCAAAAGCTAAACCAAGATTTATGCAGACAACAAGCTACAACGTAAACCGAAATTGCCAACGATACGTTACGAGATAAACCAAGGATAAACCTAGGTCTAGAGAAAACTGTATTTTGTAGTCTAGACCTTGGGATAAACCACCTTAGCAGACGACTCAATACAAGATGAAGATATCATAAACGACAGAGTTTCCGAATTTCCCAAAGTGAAATAAAAATGGAAAAAAAACTTAAGAAATAAAATCATTATTATAAAGAGTTTCCCCGAAAGGCAATGACCGTTAGAATTTGCATGTGTCATCAAAAGAGAAAAACACCGTCAAAGATATCAGAGAGACTTGTGCAAACAACGCTTTCACTTAAAAATCAACAATAAAGATAACTTCATTTAGAAAGATGGTAACGATAATAATGGTCACAAAAGCACTAGCGTCATGAACAACAGCAGCACAGCAGCAGCAACAACCAAGTTATCAAAAATAATGTTTTATTAAAAATTAAAAATCAAAGCTGTATCAACAGCATCAAATTTTTACTAAAGATTATTTTTCTGATAATCGCTTTTTCTGTGGGATGAGGAAGACGTAATGGTTGTTATACATTCTTTTAACGAAAATGGAATAGACTGACACAATCGGGAATGTTTAACCATTTTAATGAAGCAAATATACAAATACATAGCTAAAAAAGTATTTATAAAATAAGGTCATTTTTCATATTTCCTGTTCGTATACGTGACTGTATATGCCTATACCTTTCCTTTGAGGAAACGAATATAGGGTAATTATGACGCGATCTTTCTCCTACAGAAAAAATAAAATTTTTGAAAGTAAATTGTATTTTTCCTAACTATACAAACCTGAGGTCCTTTACATCAGGAATTAATTCCAGCTACGCTGAAAGTAATGCCTTATTAAAGGACAGATTGTTTGTACATCGTGTAGGAACAAAAGAAATATTTGAATGTAAAAAAATAAAAACTTTATTGTATATTCAACTCTACCGATGCAGCCATAATGTTCAAAGAAACATGGTCGCCTTCTTAAATAATGATAAGACACTGAATAAATAAAAGCGTGAAATCTACCGTCACCCAATGATGCGAAACTATTTCTAATATTTACAAGAGAGAGAGAGAGAGAGAGAGAGAGAGAGAGAGAGAGAGAGAGAGAGAGAGAGAGAGAGAGAGTTAGGCGTAAAACATATAAAGGCAGACGCGCGCCCGCAAAAACTCCAATAATCCGCAGAGCTGTCAATCAGATATGCAATGAAATCACCGATCTGTTGCAAGGCGTCAATAAAATAGCTTCATTCATCCCCCCCACCCCCCACCAAAACCAACCCCCAAACCCCCAACCCCGAGACACGACACCCCAAACCCCGGGGAAGATTGCTGCTCCTGAGAGAAAAATGAGATTTATTTTGGAAATAAGAGAAAGCGTCGTGTTGACCATTTCACCTGCCCTATGGGAAGCCATGCCGAACTTTTTCAATAGTACAGAGTTTGAACAACGAAATATGTAAAAGTACGAGTGACATATTGATTTAATGGTTTTCCTTTTCCAAGTCTCACTGTACTTTCAGTAGCGCATACTATAGCTACTCTATTGGAGAAATGATTCGCATTTCTTCATCAAGTTACATAAACTAAAAATTAAAAATATATATATTTTCAGTATTTTGTATTTTTATTGAAATTGATATCAAAATGACTTCACGAGAGAGAGAGAGAGAGAGAGAGAGAGAGAGAGAGAGAGAGAGAGAGAGAGTATACTGAGCACGATCAAAAGCAAAACGCCAGCATTAATATTGCCAAAAGAAACACGCACCCGAACTCTGTACGATCAATCAAATCCAAAATATCTTCGTTGTTTGGAAGCCTGAATAGTCATTACACCCGAAGGTCTTCATTGTCTCATATCGATATGGACCGAAAAAACTGTAG
>NC_087204.1:27377242-27394742 GCF_015104395.2 Macrobrachium nipponense | reverse complement strand
CCCTTGGAGAGACGCTCACGAACAAGAGCCTGTGCTGGCATAAATCCACCCTAATCTAACACCGGCAACAGTAACCCTTCAAGTCTGTTAGGAAGATCAAAACAAGGATGCATCGTTGATTCCGAAAGAACGCGCCCACTTCCCTCCCTCAGCGGCGGATGTGACAAAACGAACCCGCTAAGCAAAAGGATCCCGTTCTTTCCAGATGTTCCCATCTGACACTTCCTTCGATTCACGTATGACGTTACTTCGCCGTAGTGGCTGTTAAGGACCTGCCCTCAACTCATCTCATGCTGATGAGTAACGGTAGCAGAGATGGATGCAAAAGGGATCATTACCGAAGGAGGAGACTCACTCGATGAATGAGGAAGCTGGAAGTGGCGTTATCATTTCGCGCCATAACGGAGTGACGGAACAAAGAGAGGTGTGTGTGTGTGAAGACAGTCGGGGAGGGGAGAGGTGCTGCATTATTCTTTTATCCGAGAATAGAAGGTGATCAATGATCTAGTCTCAATAGACGAAGGAAAACCTCCGTGAAGTAGGAGTTCAATTTGCATATCAGGCAAATTAAGATATTAAAAGACGTTTCCATTTCTAAAAGAAAAGATCTCAGCCGCGTCTCACATGCACATATTGTAATCATCGTGCCTCAATGGGTATGAATCATGCCACGATAAAACATATCTAAAGCGTATTTTACGGTGTCTATGTTGTGCGAAAAAAATTTCGAACCACCATTTATGAATGACCAACCAACCCCCCACAAAAAAAACAAACAAACATGAAAGCATATCAACCTTCTCACCTACATCACAGAACTTCTAGGCTATTTTCGGTGATTCTATTATTCATAAAAAAAATACTTTGAAATACGCACGATTAAAATCAATACGTAAAAACGCGAGATAAATGAAGTGATAGATGGAAGGCCTGGAGAGAGACAAGAACATGACCTTGACATGAAATATCCTGAAAAGAAGAAGAAGAAGAAGAAGAAGAAGAGGGACATCTAACAAATCCCAAGAGACAGATCTGAAAGCAACAGACAGCAAGACAGAACCGCCCAGAAATGCGAACGCTTCAGTACATTCAACCAGTCATCCACACTCCTTCACCTCTGTTGTATCCTTGCAACGGCCCACCTTGACTCTTCAACGGCGTGCAACGGTACCTATGCAATAGAGGCCAGAATCCTTCCTTAGGCGGGGTAGCGAGCAACAGGTAACCGAGATCAACTTAGTACGCGGGATGGTTTCGGTCAGACAAGTAGTAGGTACCACAGGACCACGGTCTAAGAGATACCCACCTGAGGCACCCAAAACGTTCGTGCTGCCCTCACCCGGTGCCCAAACCTTCTCTTCTGACCTACTTACGAAGTACTGTACTGACTCGATTCTTCTTGTTTATGGTCTTGCAAGGTTAATGGAGTCTATTTTTTCAACATGTGACCTTTTTTTTTTTTACAATTAATATTTCCAAGTGACCTACGATTGAAGTGGGATTTGGCTGACGGTTTCTAGTCACTTTCATTAGTAAATCATCTAACCACTTTGGTTCGTGTTGGTTCTAAAAAAAATCTTAATAAAAAAAAAATCTCGTAAAAACACTGTATCTTTGAAAACCATCGTGGAATTATCTAAAACCTTTTCTTCATGATTCATGAACTCGTATTTATGATTTCATATCTTCATATCTTGCAGTCGCACTTCCTCGTGTAACCCGCAATAGCTTCGTGCATTTGTTTTTTGCAATTTTTTTTTCTTCCTGAGTGAAAGCATAACAAATGCGCATAGCAGGTAGAATTCCACTTTTCATTTTGGGGGAAAGTTATTTGAAACGTCATGGAGTACCTGAGACTATTTCCTCTCTCTCTCTCTCTCGTCTCGTCTCGCTCTTCCTCTCTCTCACTAAAAGTCAAAAGTAAACATATACGTAAAACATAATTATGCAGTTAAGCAAAATCAATGCAAGCTGAACATATTTCCGGTTAATATGAAAACAATTGAAACATGCAGATCAATATACATACAATTAGTAAATAAGAGTAATAAGTAATCACAAATTATGTTCTAAGCAAAGATTAATGAGTGCACGAGGTAATGGTCAAATCATTCAAATGAAAATCAAACTAACTGTAAGAATAGGGAAAGAAGGTAAGCGTGATTATTAAATAAAAGTTTCAAAACAACAAGGTTAAAAAGCGAAAGAAAAAACACAAATTAAACATAAAATATTGAAGTGAAGAATCCGGAATTCATTACAGAAAATGATACTTATAACAAGACGACTGATGTGAAAAATCCGGAAATCATTACAGAAAATAACTCTTACAACAAGACAAAAACGAATACAGCAACATGTAATGAATAAAAGTAGACGTGGCGAAATATTACATACTCAACACACACGCACATAAGCAAAAACAATGAATAAATAAACAAATGGAAAAGAGCAGGAACGGAATTGGAAGAAATCAGTCAATGCATTCCAGATGGCCAAACAACTTTCACGACCTTCGCCTGAAGACGACCTCGAAAACTTGAGCAAAAGTTGTCCAAAACGACTTCCATACACGTAGTAGAGTACTGCATAAAGAGAGAGAGAGAGAGAGAGAGAGAGAGAGAGAGAGAGAGAGAGAGAGAGAGATTCCGCCCACGGAGTGAAGGGGTAACTCGAGAGGAAAAAACATTGAAGACTCGAACACAGGTGACCATTCTCCCAGGTCTGGGAACCATACAAGGGTATGACCTCATATGAAACTGACCAGGAGGAATCTCCTCCCTCTTCCTTTCTTAGCAACGACCTTTGAATTAGGTGACCTCAGTATCAGCTGATACTACCCTGTTGAAGGCCTTATGTAGAGGACACTATTTATAAGACACTGAGGCATATATTATATATAAAAAAAAAAAAACATACGATTCATAAACCATGAGGCGTCTCATAGTTGCTATTTATTTATCTTGAAGGGTAATTCAAAGCACAGTCGATTTACAAGCAAACTTCTAAAATCAAATAAAACATAAATACGAAAAATAATTTGGTTGTTTTACAGCATAAATATTTACTTTTTACTAAATGCTAAATACCGTAATGTTCGATTCATACTCGTTCACCGTCGGCAATAACAATAACTATTTACTGAGGTCTAAGTTCAGGGAGATCTTATTTGGAAAGTAAATGTACAAAATTAATAAATATAACTCTAGTCAATGTCTTGGGAAAAGAACGTAATCGGGAAATAAACATATCTATCTAAATCGTATATATTTTTCTGCTCATTACATAAATCAGTTTTCAAAAATACCATCACAAATAAAATAAAATTACAGACATGAAATATTTCAGCATTTCACATCGCTGTCAACAGGAAATTGAGTTTCACGCCGAGTAATAGTATATAAAAAGAGAAAAAAAATCGAAAATGGCAAGGATTGCAGACCATACACTACATCACGGCAATAACGTGAAGAAATCAGCTCCCACATCGGATTGATCCCGAGCACCAGAGCCACCCACCAACCCATAAAACACACCTCAGTGCTTATTGGCACTTGAACGCAACCTACTTCCGATCAATTCTCCATGGGAACCCGCTAACTAATGCCACTCAGAGCCAGCGATGACGCCAATTCCCCGCAATTACGACTGGCTACAGTTGCACGACTCGGCATTGCCAAATTACCGTGGGTCGTTCAAATGGTTTATAATGGATATATGTGCGTATACGTCTGATGATGGTTTTGGAGTCGTATATTTACTTATTTTATCATCTTGTTTGTTTGTTTGTTTGTATGGTGTTTTTACGTTGCATGAAACCAGTGTTTTTTCAGCAACGGGACCAACGGCTTTACGTGACTTCCGAACCACGTCGAGAGTGAACTTCTATCACCAGAAATACACATCTCTCACTCCTCAGTGCAATGCCCGAGAATCGAACTAGCGGCCACCGAGGTGGCTGGTCATGACCATACGGACCACGCCACTGAGGCGCTCTCCTTTAGGGTGGAATGGAATGGAATATAGAACTTTGCCCGATGGCCAAGCGCTGGGACCTACGAGGTCATTCAGCGCTGAAAGGGAAATCGATAGTCGAAGGGTTTGAAAGGTGCAACGGGAGGAAAACCTGGCGTTGCACTAATAAAAATTATTAGAATAGGGTGGAAATTAAGATGGAAGAAAGGGAATAAGAACAGAGGTACAGTAAAAGGAATGAGAGGGGTTGCAGGTAAGGGACGAAAGAACGCTGCAAAGAACCTTAAGCAATGCTTTTCTTAAATGTTTCCAAGTAATCCTTAATACCATTAAATTTCTATCCCAGATTTTCGTTTACAACCTGACCACTTCTTGTGACCGACTTAATACAAATCCCCAGTAAATTATTTTGACCCAGAATTACCATATCCTTGACATTTATTTCATTTTTTATGCGGATGACTCTACGATTAAGTTCTTTATATGCATGTGGGTGTGTATGAGAGCGAAAGATAAATAAACAAATCTACAGATAATTAATTCAAGTGTTTACTTATAGGATTCTTTGAGTTTTCCACCTGCAAGAGAAGACAGTATCTTGTTTTTTTTTTCTTGTTAGAATTTTCATGACCTTACCTTACAGACCTTACATCTTGTTCGGGTTGCCCCAGGTCCCTCAGTGTGAGGCACCTCTAATGTCTACCAGAGAGTTGCTAGTACATCTTCCGGTATATTTTGCATCTTCCAATCTTGGATGGTCTGGGATGCAGTTTAGATATTTGTCGACGTTATTCTTAAACACATCTACGCTCACTCCTGATATATTCCTCAGATGAGCTGGCAACGCATTGAATAGACGCTGCATTATCGATGCTGTGCGTAGTGGATTAATGTCCTGTGTGCTTTCCTTATTTTTCCTGGTATAGTTTTGGGCACTATTAATCTACCTCTGCTTGCTCTTTCTGATATTTTTAGTTCCATGATATTTTCTGCTATTCCTTCTATCTGTTTCCATGCCTGAATTATCATGTAGCGTTCTCTTCTCCTTTCTAGACTATATAATTTTAAGAATTGTAGTCTTTCCCAGTAGTCTAGGTCCTAACTTCTTCTATTCTAGCTGTAAAGGACCTTTGTACACTCTCTATTTGTGCAAATATCCCATGATAGTGGGTACCATATCATATTGCAATATTCAAGTGGACTACGAACATATGTTTATAAAGCATAATCATGTGTTCAGCTTTTCTGTTTGAAGTGCCTTAACAACATCCATTCCATTTTTGCTTTACATTTTGCCAACCAGAGTTGCTATTTGATCATTGCATAACATGTTACTATTCATCATCACACCAAGGTCTTTAACTGCTTCCTTATTTGTGATGGTCTCATTATTAGGTCCTTATATGCATATAGCTTTCTTTCTCTGTCTCCATAATTTATTGATTCAAATTTATCAGAGTTAAATACCATCCTATTTACCTCTGACCAATCATATACTTTGTTAAGGTCTCTTGTAGAGCGTTCCTATCTTCATCACAAGTAATTTCTCTACTTATTCTTGTGTCATCTGCGAAACTACTCACTACCGAATCCTTAACATTATTGTCTATGTCTTCAATCATAATAACAAACAGTATTGCAGCTAACACCGTACCTTGCGGCACACCGGATATTACCTTGGCTTCATCCGATTTCTCGTCGTTTGCAATAACTATCTGTTTTCGTTGTGTAAAAATTCTTTTAACCATCTTCCTACTTTATCCACGTATTGTGTTTTCTAATTTTCTTCGCTAATATATTATGGTCTACTTTATCAAAAGCTTTTGCAAAGTCTAAATAAACCACATCTGTTTCATTTCCGCTTTTCATATTTTTGAATATGTTTTCACGGTGGACTAACATTGGGTTTGTGTACTTTTTCCGGGTACGAAACCATGTTGTCCTTTATTAAACAAATTATTTTTTATTAAATGTTTCATAATATTTTTCTTCATTACCCTTTCATACACTTTCATAATATGTGATGTTAGACTCACAGGCCTATAATTACTTGCCTCTAGTCTTGATCCACTTTTGAAAGTAGGGGTAATATATGCTAATTTGTGCTCATCATATATCTTGCCTGTATCTACACTTTGTCTTAATAATATTGCAAGTGGCTTGCGATAGAATGAACTACTTTCTTTAACAAAATAGCAGGAATTCCATCTGGCCCTGCAGCAGCTCCATTTTTAATTTCATTAATAGCCTGCACAATATCAGCTTCATTAATATCTATGTCAGCTAAATATTCACTATTTTCATCCTTACTTCTATATCATTATCTTCATTATCTATTCTAGGGGTGAATTCTCTCTTATATCGTTCTGCCAGTAGTTGCAAATTTCCTTTTTTTTCATTCGTTAATCTCCCTTCAATTCTCAGAGGGCCTATTTCTATTCTTCTTTTATTCATCTCTTCGCATATGAGTATAATAGTTTGGGGTTTTGCTTGATATTTAATAGGGTTTTTTCTTCAAGTCCCGTTTTTCATTTTCTTTTGATTGTATAATCTTTTGTTCTGCATTTTCTATCTTACTTTTTAGTTCTATAACTTTCCATGCATTTCTTTTGCAGACCTTTTTTCCATTTTCTGATTTTCTGGAAACAAGATCCTTCTGTCTCTTGGTATGCATGAATGATGTTTACTTTTCTTCTTCGGTATATATTTTTCCACTATTATCTACCATATATAATATCTCCGTATTACCTTATGTCATCACTTACGAAAATGTTATCCAATCTCTTTGTTTAATTCTTCATTAATTTCTGACCATTTTATATTTTATCTGTAGAAGTTGTATTTTCCATATCCTTCCCACTTTTTCATTTCTGCTTATCTCTATTTTCACTTGCTTTGGAATGAACTGTTAATTCTATGAACATTATGGTCTGAAATACTCGCATTATAAACTATTATTTCTTTAACATAATTCATCTCGTTCACAAATACTAGGTCTAAAGTATTTTCCTTTCATTGTTGGCAGGTGATTTATTTGTTGAATGTTGTATTCTAGTAGCATATCTAATAGCTTTTCAAATTGCCTCTTATCTTCTGCACTACTATTACTCTCTTTTTTTATAGTATAAGTACAACCACAATCTCCTATTCGTTCTTTCCATTCTACGAAAGGAAAGTTGAAGTCACCAGATAGGAGAATAGTCCAGTCCTTGTGATTTCTACATATATCATCCAATTTTTCAATTATTAAGTCAAACTCTTTAGTATTAGGAGGTCTATATATTACTATGTTCATCAATTTTTCAGATTCAAAATTCTACCGCTATTAGTTCACATTCTGAGTTACTATATTCTCATATATTTTTCCTTGTTTTTTGTCTTTCCCATATATTGCGGTTCCCCTTGATTCCTATTTTTCTATCTGATCTATAAGTTTGGAACCCTTTATTTGATCATCATTCCAGTCTCTTGGGAATACCAGGTTTCACTTATATTCATTATATCTATTTTCTTTTCATTTTGGGTTAGTTCTTCTAAGTACTCTATTTTTCTTTTCGAGGTTACTCGTAACTAAACCCTGCGCATTCATCACTATGATGGTTTGCGTGTTTTCTCCTTCATTTAATACTGGTAGTAATAAGGATTTTCCCATGTCTCTTCCTGTTCTGGTATGTTGTTCTTTTTTTCATTTCCAGAAATTCTGACATTAAAAAATCCAACTTTTCCATAATATTTGATCTTCCTTCATCATAATTATTCATTTTGTGTCTGAATCTGCAATTTCTCCGTTTCTGCAATATCCTCTTGCATATAATACAGTTATTATCTCTTGAGTAGAATTTCGGAGCTGATGCTTTGAAATTTTTGCTGACACTCTGCATATCTCATTGGTGGTTTGCTTTTCTCTTTTACCTGATATTCTTGATTTCTCTCTTTATTTGTTTTCTTTCTTATTTTGGATTTTATTACTTGGTTGGTTATTTATTTGATTATGATTCATGGCTACAGGGTGCATATATTTGCATTTTTTGTCGAACTTACATCCTTTTCCTTCTTTTAGGTTTTACATATTTTTTGGATGCAGATCTCTGCAATCATCCCCATATCCATCTAAGTATGCACATTTACCATATATTTCATAGTTTTGACATATCTTAGGATGTTGTAGTAACATCTTTCTCCAAATCTGCAATTCCCTCTTTTCAAAAGGTTGCAGATTTTGTCTTTCTTGTCTATTTTTTCCTCTTTCCCGTCATTGTATAGATCTGGGTAGAGCCTCTTCGGGATTTGCTTTTCTGTTGTCATATCGTAATTTATTTCTTCGTAGGTATGCTGCTTTATTGCCTCATATGTAGTATCAATGAGTATCTCTGCATCCATACTTTTATTCTTGTTCTTTGTTTTCCTTATTTTTTTCTGTCATTTTCATTTTTGTTTACTTCTCTTCCGTTTTCCTCTTCTTCTTTTTCTTTTTCTTCTTCTTCCTCTTCCTCTTCTTCTTCATCCTCAACTATTTGTACATTCAATCTTGATTTAATAACATTGTCTATCCATGATAGACATGTTGATGAACAAAAAAATTCTTGTATCTTTTCTCAAATCCTTGTATTACCTCAGCACACTGTGATGGGTGGGTCGGAATGTTGCATGCAGCACATTTTCTGATTAGGTTTTGTGGATTGACTATGCTATACCAAACCTTACACAGTTTGCATGCTTTTGGCATTCTTTTTCCTAATGCATCAATTAGGATATTCACAAGATTCACCTTATTCATTTTCTTTGTCGGAATATGTTGGTTATGTATATTTTCTTTATGAGTCTCTTGACCACTTGGATTTTATTGGAACTTCTTCAATTATTTTCAAGATGTTTTTTCATTAGATTTGTTCCAGTTTGAAGGATTATATCCTTCTAATATATCTATGAATGCTTTTGTATCTTTTTGGTTAGGACTGTTGCTGATTTCATAGATGAGAAATGCCAGTTTCCCTTCCTGCTACCTCATCATATTGCGAATCTGCTAAACACGCCAAATTACGCCACCTTTTCCCGCAGTGGAACTTACTGCCATCTTGTTCTGATTTATAGTATTACACTTGATAAACTAACTTAGAAGACGTTTTATCCTACTATTTTCACACTAATCTTATCACCGATAGTTCACGAACACTTCTAGATACTTTTCTCAAATTCTAGTCGTATGTTAAACTTGTGATATCTGTTGATTATTGTGACTTCACGCGGGTACGTCTCACCAAGCAAGATGGCTACTACTGAGAGAGAGAGAGAGAGGAGAGGAGAGAGAGAGAGAGAGAGAGAGAGAGGGAGAGAGAGAGAGAGAGAGAAATTAACCCAAATCATTTTCAAAGTCTAGGACATCTAGTGAAAAGAGAGAAGAAATCTTCGCCAGACGTCAACAGCACAACTGAGCTCTAAAAGGCCCGCGTTACTCACAAAGAGGAAGAGATCTCCAGATACGATGAGAATGGGTGCATTATGGACAGCGTCACGACTCCAGCTGAACCTCTTCCGGTATTGTTCGGTGAAAACAGATAGGTTGCTCTCTCTCTCTCTCTCTCTCTCTTCTCTCTCTCTCTTACACACACACACACACACACACACACACACACACACACACAACACACATATATATATATATATATATATATATATATATATATATATATATATATATATATATATATATACACCTTTTTCTCTAAGAAGGGGAAAGGAGTTAAAAAAAAAGAGACAAAACTACCATTATTACCTCATTCACACTTTAAACAGCTTCATAAGACTAGTCTGGGCTAACCAGCAGCTTGTCTAACCCATCTTGCATTGAATATGCTCCATTATCTCTTCAATTAGTACATGAAAAGCACATTTTCTCTGTATCTCTAACATAGAGAGAGATTGGACAAAAGATAGCGTTAGACCTAACAGAAAATAAAACAGATTTTTCCTGATACAATATAAAAGGGGAGTGGGGGAGGTTGGATCTTTAAATGCATCGAGGTATACTTTGTGACATACTTGTAATTGAAGGTCAAACTCAAAATATCTGTCGGCGAAAGAGAGGAAAATGCGTTCAAAATACCGAAGAACTCTCTTTTAGGAAGAGCTTTCACAAAGGTTGAAAACCAAGAACAATCAATTGAGCATGTAAGAAATGCTTGTATTTAAAGTTGAGAGAGAGAGAGAGAGAGAGAGAGAGAGAGAGAGAGAGAGAGAGAGAGAGAGAGAGAGAGAGAGAGAGATATCACAACACGCCTGAATGCACCCAAAGAAACGACCCAGAAATCAGAGGCAGATGAATGAGCAGATGACCAAACACATCGGAAGGCAATGCAGGCAGCCGTCCAGACAGACTAGCCACCTGCTTCCGCTAAATAGCATGGAAATTCAGGGCTATTCACACGAAAGAAGCGTTTCAACGGCTGTTTTCAGGTGAGCACAGTTCCAATGGCTGGTTAAAAAAAAATATTCAAGGAACGCTTTTAAGGCAACTTGAAGAACGCTGAGCTGAAATGCCTGAGCTATATGAGGCTATCAAGAAATGGTTTTTCCTTTGCATTTGCTAATAAGAGTAACTAAAATTCAGTTTTTAAGGCGATACACAAATTTAAAGGCTGTTTTCAAGCAAGCTGAAATTCCACAAACGATTGAAGATGACAGTAGCATTCAAAATAACGTAAAAATGCAAAGTTCAGCAGACTGGACTCACATCGGTCTAGGACTCTAGGCCAACAAGAAGTTCAAGCGGTCACAAGATCTCTCCAATGGCGACTGCTCAAGGGGAAGCAACGCGCTAAATCATCATCTAACAAAACCGCACAATGCTTTGAAGTTAATGATGTTTTCCTCTTAGCCGATGTTGTCAAAGCGAGGCAAAACATCAATTAGGAACGTCGTGATGGCTGCTGGGACTATGAGATACATTTTCTTTCTCAAGGTTGGGATAAGAAGTAGAGAGGGAAAAACTCAGTGGGTTAGTCCCACTTGGTCTGTTTTCTTGGCTACTAGATGCCTTCATTGTCCTGTTCACCAAATACAGTCCAGAAAATTAAGAAAGGATTGGACTTTCTTCAGCTGTTATACTACGAAAACATGTCAATTTTAACTACTTTCTTTGAGCTAAGTATAAAGTGATGCCCACTGAAATTTCTGGGAACGGTGGAGAGGTGCCAATTAGAAAAATTAGATGATTTTCCAGATTACTGTTCTTTGGTAAAGTGCGATCAAGTGCGCTTAAGTGATTCCGAGGGCTCATCCGTCACTTTATCATATAAATCGCTAACTTAGGAAAGTAAACATTTCTCTCTCTCTCTCTCCAAAGAAAAAGTTGTATTAACATATGCAAACCTAGATTTATTTCTTCCTATGACAGTTAAAATCGCGCTACAGAATAATATGATTATAAATCCTTTAGATGAAGATTTCAAAAATCTTTAGATATAAAAGGGATTTTGAAGCTCATATTTGAGGTGTATTTGTCAATATATTTTCTGTCCCTAAAAACTACGCTACACAAGTGTACAGCAAATCATTCATAAGTAGATTAATACATATCTTTTTATTTTATACGTTACGTCATCATTTTAGCTCTATAAATATTCTCTCTATCTCTCTGTCTTTTGAGAGAGAGAGAGAGAGAGAGAGAGAGAGAGAGAGAGAGAGAGAGAGAGAGGGATGCGCTTTCATCACACCAACTTTCTCGCTCGTAAAACAGTCCGCGCAGCCGCAAACAAACCCGGTTTAAAGTAACGTTTTAAAAAAGGTTTAACATTAGCAAGTAAAATTCCTCTTCTTGAACTTTTCAAAAATATTATATATATATATATATATAATATATATATATATATATATATATATATATATATATATAATAATTTTCGTTAAAAAGCAAATTGCTTTAGTGGCATCAATAATGTTTCTTGCAGGTATCTTCATACCGACGAAGTTTTTCCGATTCTCGTTCGTCAATTTCGTGAAAATACGCAGACTTACTTCCTTCTTCCATTTATTGAATTTGTCACGACAGCTGTTTTCGCCTTATGGCATTATCAAGCGACTACTGATTTACAATCTGACCTTTCGGACCTATTTATCTCATCGTGTGGGAGGTATGACCTTGAGGTATGGGTACTGGTTAGTCTAGGGATTAACAGCTTAAGGGCGTTGTTTTAGATACAAAGAACATAAGGACATATGTACTGTGACAATAAGAGTGAAAGTTTAAACAGTTGTTAAATAAATATTCAAAATACAATGCCATGTGCTAGAGTTTCCTTAAATGTATGTTTAAAATTTAATATGTTACATGTTGGTTTTAGATAAAAATTACAAAATTACATACAGGAATGAAAATGAATATAGAAATCTAAATACGGAGTACATATGTATATATTTTATAGCATGCATAAAGGTACAAGAGATAATTTCTGTTTATACATGTGTATGATTTAAATTTGAGTGTGTGTGTGTGTGTGTATGTCCAAAATGGTCTACGTTGGTTAACGGTTGCTGATTCGTGTTGGGCGGGGTCTCAGCGACCTGAGTAAGGATGTTACTTGACTTTCGCTGACGCTGGGTCTTCTCATGTCTTCCAAGGGGCGCGATGTTCTCGGTGGATTGGGGTGCGCTGTCTGGTCCCTGTTGGCTTGGGTATTCCTTCTCCTGCTGGAGGGGAGTATATGGTCCGATTCTTGTTGGACGTTCAAGGTCGGCTTCTGAATAGCGATGCTCACCGCTTCCGTTATTTAAGAGGCGACGGGACGTAGTTTTCTTCTCTGTGCACGACCTGGGTGCCTTCTATGAGCTCTTGTAGAGATGGCTTCCTGTCGTGAACATCTAGTAATGTTGATGGATGGCCCCTTGATTTCTATGAGCCAGCAGACGTCTCCGAAGGGTCGTGTAGTGTGCCCGATGTAGTTTTGGCTGTGAGGTTTACACACCTCCTCTGGACAAGTAAATTTGTAAACTACATTCGTGCACATCTCCTTCGGTCCCCCGGAGCGGTGCTGTTCTTCATTATTAAGGCTGCTACAAGGTTGGGCTTACTATATATCCTGAGGCTTATTTTATGGTAAGGGGCTTTTGGGGTTACGCCTCTGTTTATTATCCGCGTAGTGTGCAGCAATCCTCCTTGTTTATGCAGACCCATAATGTACACGATGGTAAATAATCAAGCTCTCCTCGTTTTTCGCCATCGTGTTAGTTTGGTAAAATTCGTCCATTTTCTTTTTTATTGCTGCTTCGATAATTTGATCTGCATACCCGTTGTTTGTCAGCAGTTGGCGAATTCGGTCGAGTTCGTTATGATATTCATTCCATGATGAGCTGTGTGAAGGCTCTGTTGACATACGCACTCACGACAGACTTTTTATATGCGTCCGGGCACTCCCCACGTGCGTTCAAGGAACGGCCAGCGTTCGTTGCTTTCGTATAAAACGGTCGTCTTAAACTGTCTCTTGTTGTTTACCAGGACATCAAGAAATGGCAAAGTCTTCTGCTGGCTGTTCACCACAGAGAACAGCCAGCAGAAGACTTTGCCATTTCTTGATGTCCTGGTAAAACAACAAGAAGGACAGTTTAAGACGACCGTTTATACGAAAGCAACGAACGCTGGCCGTTGCTTGAACGCACGTGGGGAGTGCCCGGACGCATATAAAAAGTCTGTCGTGAGTGCGTATGTCAACAGAGCCTTCACACACAGCTCATCATGGAAAGATATACATAACGAACTCGAACCGAATTCGCCAACTGCTGACAAACAACGGGTATGCAGATCAAATTATCGATAAGCAGCAATAAAAAAGAAAATGGACGAATTTTACCAAACTAACACGATGGCGAAAAACGAGGAGAACTTGATTATTTACCATCGTGTACATTATGGGTCTGCATACAAGGAGGATTGCTGCACACTACGCGGGATAATAAACAGAGGCGTAACCCAAAAAGCCCCTACCATTAAAATAAGCCTCAGGATATATAGTAAGCCCAACCTTGTAGCAGCCTTAATAATGAAGAACAGCACCGCTCCGGGGGGGGACTGAAGGAGATGTGCACGAATGTAGTTTACAAATTTACTTGTCCAGAGGAGGTGTGTAAACCTCACAGCCAAAACTACATCGGGCACACTACAACGACCCTTCGGAGACGTCTGCTGGCTCATAGAAATCAAATGGGCCATCCATCAACATTCATAGATGTTCACGACAGGAAGCCATCTCTACAAGAGCTCATAGAAGGCCACCCCAGGTCGTGCACAGAGAGAAAACTACGTCCCCTCTTAATAACGGAAGCGTGAGCATCGCTATTCAGAAGCCGACCTTGAACGTCCAACAAGAATCGGACCATATACTCCCCTCCAGCAGGAGAAGGAATACCCAAGCCAACAGGGACCAGACAAAGCGCACCCCCAATCCCACGAGAACATCGCGCCCCTTGGAAGACATGAGAAGACCCAGCGTCAGCGAAAGTCAAGTAACATCCTTATCAGGTCGCTGAGACCCCGCCCAAACACGAATCAGCAACCGTTAACCAACGTAGACCATTTTGGACATACACACACACACACACTCAAATTTAAATCATACACATTTATGTATAAACAGAAATTATCTCTTGTACCTTTATGCATGCTATAAAATATATACATATATTTGTACTCCCGTATTTAGATTTCTATATTCATTTTCATTCCTGTATGTAATTTTGTAATTTTTATCTAAAACCAACATGTAACATATTAAATTTTAAAACATACATTTAAGGAAAACTCTAGCACATGGCATTGTATTTTGAATATTTATTTAACAACTGTTTAAACTTTCACTCTTATTGTCACAGTACATATGTCCTTATGTTCTTTGTATCTAAAACAACGCCCTTAATCTTTGTTTAATCCCTAGACTAAACCAGTACCCATACCTCAAGGTCATACCTCCCACACGATGAGATAAATAGGCCGAAAGGTCAGATTGTAAATCAGTAGTCGCTTGATAATGCCATAAGGCGAAACAGCTGTCGTGACAAAATTCAATAAATGGAAGAAGGAAGTAAGTCTGCGTATTTTTCACCAGAAATTGACGAACGAGAATCGGAAAAAACTTCGTCGGTATGAAGATACCTGCAAGAAACTTATTGATGCCACTAAAGCAATTGCTTTTAACGAAAATTGTAATAGAGAAAAACTATGCCCTAAAAGTATATATATATATATATATATATATATATATATATATATATATATATATATAACCTTATAGATATACTTATATAGATACAGCATATATTTGCAATATCAAAATACGATTCAAGTCCAGGCTTATATATCCAATAAAGTAAACATGCTGAAAAAATATCACGGACGAACACTCATGTGTTTTTACATCCTAACATGTTTACAAAAGCAGGAGATAAATTAATACTATAAAAAATAATTCTTGACGTAAATGAAGACATTACGGCCAAGACAATTAGGCAAATAACCTCATTTTATTGTCCCCGTTACATAATGACAGTCTTCGAGTCACAAAACCGGAAGGAAGAACTGTTAGGCCTAAGACAGGTCCAGGACCCACTGAAGAGACCGCAGTCTGTCAGTCTAATGGAATTTAGTAACTGCGTCATACAGCTTCAAGTGATACGCGTTCCGAGGGAATATGTAGGTAGTCGCATCGAATTCCGAAGATTTTGTAAGGCTTAAGACCTAAGCCTTAGGTACTTGGTACGTATTACATCAACTGAGACCTAGCTAGGTCTAGCGATTTACTGACGCCAAAGTCATCTGTTTTTCGCTCAAGTCATGTAATCTTTATTTGAGATGCCAGTGAATAGTGTCCACTCATTGTGGTCTTTGGTGGAACGTTTGGCGAGTCATATTAGGAAGGAAAAAATTCTAAGCTTAATTAGGCCTAGAGCCTTTAACGGAGCATTGAGTCTTACTGACGGTTTGCAGCGTTCCAAGAAACATGACAAGACAAAATACAAGCTCAGATATTTAACAAATCGAAAATGATACAGATGTTTAAATACTACGAACACGCGCCCATAAATACAAATATACAAACTTACACACACACACACACACGAAGCTCGTTCTGCATAGACCAATCAACCAACAATTTGGAATGACCGCACGGTGGGAGCAACGTCTCCATTTCCCATACAAGTAAGGAAGACTTACTTCCTCATTTCCCTACCACATTCATTGCTCAAACAGCTTCCTGTCATAAAGATGAGAGAGAGAGAGAGAGAGAGAGAGAGAGAGAGAGAGAGAGAGAGAGAGAGAGAGAGAGCGGTAACTTTCAGTCCTGCCCATACGGAAGTACAGTTCTGCTCAATAGTAGACCAAGAAAACTCAGTGCAAACAAAACAATAAGGTATTAATGACACTGAAAATTATACCTGGGTAAAATACTTATGCAGGTGTTTATTTCTGTTCTTTTATTACTGTAGTAATAGTACTAAATAAAAAAACGGTTAAAATCACTAAATGATAAAAACATTTTAAAATGTGAATACTGGTAACTGCAAAGTTGAACCATCTATTGACAAAATTTAAGATAATCAGATAAGTCTAAGTAAGGCAGCAAATATTTATTCATTAGTCTATTATCATTTCGGTTTCCTTTCATCTACTTCTATCTTCTTCTTCCGCACAAACTGCTGTTATGTACATCCATCTTAATAAAAACCGTCAAATAACAGAAAACGCTAGACTTACAAAAATTATATAGTGATAAATTTACTAACAATATAAGCGAATTTACTGATAATTTTGGTGTAATTTCCTGATGATTTAGGAGACTTTATTAGTAATTTGGATGAATTTCCTGATATTTTCGGTGGAATTTATTGATTAGGAGAAATTTCTGGGTCACTGGACAGTTTCGAATTTGGGTACTTCAAAAACAACATTGTAAAGAATGCCATTAGAAATTTTTTTCTCAATAACCAGTTGACCATTTTGCTAATTGTAACAAAAGTGTAATTACTATAATGCATATACTGCTTTCTCACTATCCAGGTTAAAAAATTATTTCTCGTCTTCTGAAAGCTATTGGGTAAAATTCGGTGAACACAATTCTAATTGACGATTGAGTTACTTCTATATCACTGCCACCGATTTGCTAGAGATAGGCCTCTTTATATAACTTACAACCCTTATCATACCCTGGTGTTTAATATAACGATGCCTAATTTACGATTAAGTGTCACTTCTAAATCACTGACACTGATTTGCAAGAGATAGGCCTCTCTATATAACTTACAACCCTTAGCATACCCTGATGTTTAAATACAACGACGCCCATTCCTAAAATACCCGAAAATCTGTAAATAAAAAAGTTCTGTTATGGAATACTACTTGGGAAGTCGTTCACAGCCTCTCTCTCTCTCTCTCTCTCTCTCTCTCTCTCTCTCTCTCTCAAACGGAATGAAACGTCATCCTGTCCGAATCAACTCATTTCATGGAATGTCTTTCAAGCTGTAATGAGAAGTTTTCCGGCAA
>NC_087204.1:27352242-27369742 GCF_015104395.2 Macrobrachium nipponense | reverse complement strand
TGATCAATATATTCGACTAGAGCTTTGCTACCTAATATAAATTCCAAATTTGCATTCCAGAATAAGAGCGATGTAAAAATTTTAATCATTTTTAATAAAGCTGTGTAATTCAAATAATATTTTCCCCATTCGTGACTCGAATGGCATTTTCTTTAAATATATACGTTTCTGTGTTATATTTTATTCTATTTTTTAAACGACATACTTGCAGAAAACTACGAATGTAGCGAGATCGAAGCTCGTCTTATTCTTCAAAACTTTCGTCACAAAATGGCGAAAAGTGCCTTCGGTGTCAGGGTCGAAACGAGGTGGGATTACATCAAGTGCCACTATTACATTTTCATTTAAAAAAAATCACCAGCATTGATGCTGGAAAAAATAAAAGAATCTAAAAGACACACCCAAGCACAGCCAAAGAGATTCAAGTTGCATTTTTTTTTTTACTACTTTAGGGAGAACCAATTTTGATTCTGTAGAACCCCATTTGGTCACAAATGATCAGGCAAATTTGTCTCATTTATGAGAAAAAAAAAATCATAAATAATTAAAATTATTAACATAAAAGTAAACTTGCTAAATGAAAATGGTTTTCCTTCCACAAAATTTGATTTCCATTTTCCATTATCTCACGAAGTCATACATATGTATGCATTTAATTGCGGAATTATGCACTTATGTCACGTAAGCACAGACTTGCATAAAACGTGGATGAAGTAATAAAGATAAAATATATGTCAACGACTACACAATGTATATTGATGTGTGTAAGTGTGTAGCACGAATGTCTTTGTACGTAAATGTATATTTCATAACATTACATGCATATCTACTAATGTTTAGCCTCAATTACTTAATTGTAACGGTTGAAAACACATACACTCCATATATATATATATATATATATATATATATATATATATATATATATATATATATATATATATATATATATATATATATATATATATAACTGTTGGGTTACTGATTTTGAGAGATTGCTGATTTTGCAGGAATCTCTCTCTCTCTCTCGTATGTATAATGTATAAATATGTACGTGTGTGCTTGTACACACACACACACACACATATATATATATATATATATATAATATACATATATATATATATATATATATATATATATATATATATATATATATATATACATATAATGTGTGTGTGTGTAAACAAACACACACGTACATATTTTATACATTATACATATGAGAGAGAGAGAGATGAGAGAGAGAGAGAGAGAGAGAGAGAGAGAGATTCCTGCAAAATCAGTAACCCAACTAGTACAGGTACCGGTACAGGTACAGCAGAGCGAAGAGGCAACCGCACCAGTTTCTCAGTATTTGGCTTAGAGCGGTACTGCGTAACTTAGCGAGATACCGCAACGAACGACCAGCCATTTGCTCGGCGGCTTCCCTTCTACCCGTCTCGACTAATATATTTGATTTACTAAAAGTTCAAGGGGGCCGGGGTGTGGGGGTTGGGAGGTACTATTGGAAAATGATCTACTAAAGAGCAAAGATTTTTTTGATGTCATTATTTTTCCCCTAATAAAGACATGTGGACGCGTACAGCTTTTAAGGTCAGCTGTTTTTTTTATCATGTTTTAATTCGCCTGTCTCATACAGGGCGTGGGGAGGAGGGTACGACAAAGCACGACCTCCTACTGCTAACACGTTTAAAAGATCAATTTATTTTTTCTGGGGAGAGGGGGAGAAGGAGGAGGGGGTGGGGTGTTGGTGCGCCAAAGGAGGACTTCAGGGAGGGGTCCACAACAGCCTGGTGCTCCCAAGCGTTTTCTGAAGTTCATAACATTTCTGCAATGACACTTCGCAAAATCTCAATTTCCGTTAACAAACACACACACACATACACACGTTAACTTAACCACCTCTTTCTGAAGCGACGCCCACGCACGTGCGCGCTATCACCCGCCCACGACGTACAGACGCTTAAATTTCAAGTGTCACAGAGGCTTCCGAAAGAATTCAGTTTTATGGGAGATTAAAATCAGCCTGATCTTTTGTGATATGACGCCAGGTGTTTACACAATGAATCTAAAAAAAAAAATAATAGAAAGCAGGATCTATTTTAATATATTATTAGGGTTTATTATAAGTCTTTACAGGGAAACTATAAGGGTGATATAAAACATTAAATTAAGAAATTAGAAAAAAGCACATTCGGATTGCCACCCAGATTAAGTTATCAAAGCCAGAACCTGAGAAATACGAAGCATTGGAGACATTAAAAGCATCGCATAGCAGCTGCCGAACCAGAGGGAAAAATGGAACATGAATGACTAAGCTTGAGAATAAAAATGGACACATATGAATTCCCAGGCTAAGAATGTAAAGGGCACACATGTTTACCAAAGTCGAAAGCACAGAAGTAAGTTTAAGGGACCATGACAAACACAGACGAATTATGAAGCTTAAGCTACCATACACACACACAAACGAACTTTTGCACCTTTTAGGAAGGAAAAAATGAAAAAATTCTTGATACGGCTGTTTTAATTATTCATAGCCTCAGTCTCCCTTTACAAAGCATTTTACACAATAACTCCAATAGTAATACCACAACTACTGACCGAGATTTCCGTTCTAGATTAACTAACCTTAATGTATAACTAACGGATCAACAGACTTAAATGTGGAATATCAGTCTTTAGTTACACTAAATATCCTACACTTTGAACATTATCTGACTTACTAAGAGAGCAGGAATTTCAAGTTCCCTTTACTACAAGATCTCCACAATCTTTTATAATTCACCATAGCAAATAAAGGAAGTCAACAACAAAATGCTCGAGCAATGGCGATGCCATAATGCCCTGAGGGGCACTGGTAAGGAGGTAGGGGGAAGGGGAATTCGGGAGCCTATAATCAAGAAGAGAGGGCAGAACAGTAAGAGGAGGGGAGGAGGAGGAGGAGGAGGAGAGAATAGAATGAAGTGGGAGGGAAAGATGGGAGAACAATTGGAGGATGAGACTTGGAACAGGTGAGGGACGGGAGGAAGGAAGGAGGAGGAGGAGAGGAGCGGAGGAGGAGGAGAGAAGGAGGGGAGGAGGAGGAGGAAGCGGCTTAAGGGAAGGCGGCTTTTAATAAAAAGAACCAACCCACACTCAGCCGTTAGGTTTCTTTTCAGCATGGATTCATGAGAGCAATCGTAATGATGGTGGCGACTTTCCTCCAGCCGAGCGTTTTGCCGAAACGCAAAAGGTTCGAGTTTTACCTTCCTGCTTTACGACTGTTGAACGCGGCCATTTAATTCAGTGGAAGCTGCATGTCATAAATAATAATAATAATAATAATAATAATAATAATAATAATAATAATAATAAATAACAGATCTCAGGGGACAGTCAGTAGTCCGGATCCAGGTTGTGGAATAATAATAATAATAATAATAATAATAACTAATAATAATAATAATAATAATAATAATAATAATAATAACAGCAAACTTCACTATATAGGAAATTATATCAAAAAATTACAAACGTAACACCCAAATCATAACCTGCGAACACTTATTATTGCGCGCGTGACCTTACCTTACAGACCTTACAGTTCGTTCGGGTTGCCCCAGGTCCCTCAGTGTGAGGCACCTCTAATGTCTACCAGAGAGTTGCTAGTACATCTTCCGTATATTTTGCATCTTCCAATCTTGGATGGTCTGGGATGCAGTTTAGATATTTGTCGAGCTTATTCTTAAACACATCTACGCTCACTCCTGATATATTCCTCAGATGAAGCTGGCAACGCATTGAATAGACGCTGCATTATCGATGCTGGTGCGTAGTGGATTATGTCCGTGTGCTTTCCTTATTTTTCCTGGTATAGTTTTTTGGGCACCTATTAATCTACCTCTGCTTGCTCTTTCTGATATTTTTAGTTCCATGATATTTTCTGCTATTCCTTCTATCTGTTTCCATGCCTGAATTATCATGTAGCGTTCTCTTCTCCTTTCTAGACTATATAATTTTAAGGATTGTAGTCTTTCCCAGTAGTCTAGGTCCTTAACTTCTTCTATTCTAGCTGTAAAGGACCTTGTACACTCTCTATTTGTGCAATATCCTTTTGATAGTGTGGGTACCATATCATATTGCAATATTCAAGTGGACTACGAACATATGTTTTATAAAGCATAATCATGTGTTCAAGCTTTTCTTGTTTGAAGTGCCGTAACAACATTCCCATTTTTGCTTTACATTTTGCCAACAGAATTGCTATTTGATCATTGCATAACATGTTCCTATTCATCATCACACAAGGTCTTTAACTGCTTCCTTATTTGTGATTGTCTCATTATTAGGTCCCCTATATGCATATAGCTTTCCTTCTCTGTCTCCATAATTTATTGATTCAAATTTATCAGAGTTAAATACCATCCTATTTACCTCTGCCCAATCATATACTTTGTTAAGGTCTCGTTGTAGAGCGTTCCTATCTTCATCACACAAGTAATTTCTCTACTTATTCTTGTGTCATCAGCGAAACTACTCAATACCGAATCCCTTAACATTACTGTCTATGTCTTCAATCATAATAACAAACAATATTGCAGCTAGCACCGTACCTTGTGGCACACCGGATATTACCTTGGTTTTCATCCGATTTCTCATCGTTTGCAATAACTATCTGTTTTCTGTTGTGTAAAAATTCTTTTAAACCATCTTCCTACTTTATCTACGATATTGTGTTTTCTAATTTTCTTTGCTAATATATTATGGTCTACTTTGTCAAAAGCTTTTTGCAAAAGTCTAGATAAACACATCTGTTTCATTTCCGCTTTTCATATTTTTGAATATGTTCTCACGGTGGACTAACAGTTTGGTTTGTGTACTTTTTCCGGGTACGAAACCGTGTGTCCTATATTAAACAAATTATTTTTTATTAAATGTTTCATAATATTTTTCTTCATTACCCTTTCATACACTTTCATAATATGTGATGTTAGACTCACAGGCCTATAATTACTTGCTCTAGTCTTGATCCACTTTTGAAGTAGGGGTGATATATGCTAATTTGTGCTCACAATAAATCTTGCCTGTATCTACACTTTGTCTTCATAATATTGCAAGTGGCTTTGCGATAGAATGAACTACTTTCTTTAACAAAATAGCAGGGACTCCATCTGGCCCTGCAGCAGCTCCATTTTTAATTTCATTAATTGCCTGCACAATATCAGCTTCATTAATTTCTATGTCAGCTAAATATTCACTATTTTCTTCCCTTACTTCTATATCATTATCTTCATTATCTATTCTAGGGGTGATTCTCTCTTATATCGTTCTGCCAGTATGTTGCAAATTTCCTGGGGGATTCGGTTTAATCTCCCTTCAATTCTCAGAGGGCCCTATTTCTATTCTTCTTTTATTCATCTTCTTCGCATATGATATAATAGTTTTGGGGTTTTGCTTGATATTTAATAGGGTTTTTCTTCCAAGTCCCGTTTTTTCATTTTCTTTGATTGTATAATCTTTTGTTCTGCATTTTCTATCTTACTTTTTAGTTTCTATAAACCTTTCCATGCATTTTTTTCTTTTGCAAGACCTTTTTTCCACTTTCTGATTTCTGGAACAAGATCCTTCTGTCTCTTGGTATGCATGAATGAATGATGTTTACTTTTCTTCTTCGGTATATATTTTTCCACTATTTTCTCCAATATTTTATATAATATCTCCGTATTTACCCTTATGTCATCACTTACGAAAATGTTATTCCCAATCTTTGTTTAATTCTTCATTAATTTCTGACATTTTATATTTTTACTGTAGAAGTTGTATTTTCCATATCCTTCCCACTTTTTCAGGTTTCTTGCTTATCTCTATTTTCACTTGCTTTGGAATGAACTGTTTTAATTCTATGACATTATGGTCTGAAATACTCGCATTATAAACTATTATTTCTTTAACATAATTCATCTCGTTCACAATAAACTACTAGGTCTAAAGTATTTTCCTTTCTTGTTGGCAGGTGATTTATTTGTTGAATGTTGTATTCTAGTAGCATATTCTAATAGCTTTTCAAATTGCCTCTTATCTTCTGCACTACTATTACTCTCTTTTTTATATGTATAAGTACAACCACAATCTCCTATTCGTTCTTTTCCATTCTACGAAAGGGGAAAGTTTCGAAGTCACCAGGATAGGAGAATAGTCCAGGTCCTTGTGATTTCTACATATATCATCCAATTTTTTCAATTATTAAGTCAAATCTTTAGTATTAGGAGGTCTATATATTACATGTTCATCAATTTTTTCAGATTCAAATTCTACCGCTATTAGTTTCACATTCTGAGTTACTATATTTCTCATATATTTTTCCTTGTTTTTTTGTCTTTCCCATATATTGCGGTTTCCCCGCCCCCTTGATTCCTATTTTTTTCTATCTGATCTATAAGTTTGGAACCCTTTTATTTGATCATCATTCCCAGTCTCTTGGGAATACCTAGGTTTCACGGGTTATATTCATATATCTATTTTCTTTTCATTTTCGGTCGTTAGTTCTTCTAAGTACTCTATTTTTTCTTTTTGAGGTTACTCGTTAAACTAAAACCCTAAACTGCGCATTGCATCACTATGATGGTGTTGCGTGTTTTCTCCTTCATTTAATAATGGTAGTAATAAGGATTTCCCATGTTCCTCTTTCCTGTTCTGGTATGTTGTTCTTTTTTTCATTTCCAGAAATTCTGACATTAAAAAATCCAACTTTTCCATAATATTTGATCATTCCTTCATCATAATTATTCATTTTGTGTCTGGAATCTTGCAATTTTCTCCGTTTCTGCAATATCCTCTTGCATAATAAATACAGTTATTATCTCTTGAGTAGAATTTCGGAGCTGATGCTTTGAAATTTTTTGCTGACACCTCTGCATATCTCATTGGTGGTTTGCTTTTCTCTTTACCTGATATTCTTGATTTCTCTCTTTATTTGTTTCTTTCTTATTTTGGATTTTATTACTTGGTTGGTTATTTATTTGATTATGATTCATGGCTACAGGGTGCATATATTTGCATTTTTTGTCGAACTTACATCCTTTTCCTTCTTTTAGGTTTGGTTTTTACATATTTTTTGGGATGCAGATCTCTGCAATCATCCCCATATCCATCTAAGTATGCACATTTACCATATATTTCATAGTTTTGACATATCTTAGGATGTTTGTAGTAACATCTTTCTCCAAATCTGCAATTCCCTCTTTTCAAAAGGTTGCAGATTTTGTCTTTCTTGTCTATTTTTTTTTTTTTTTTTTTTTTTTTTTTTTTTTTTTTTTTTTTCCTCCTCTTTCCCGTCATTGTGTAGATCTGGTAGAGCCTCTTCGGGATTTGCTTTTCTGTTGTCATATCGTAATTTATTTCTTCGTAGGTATGCTGCTTTATTGCTCATATGTAGTATCAATGAGTATCTCTGCATCCATACTTTTATCTTGTTCTTTGTTTTCCTTATTTTTTTCTGTCATTTCATTTTTCTTTACTTTCTCTTCCGTTTTCCCTCTTCTTCTTTTTCTTCTTCTTCTCTTCCTCTCTTCTTCATCCTCAACTATTTGTACATTCAATCTTGATTTAATAACATTGTCTATCCATGATAGACATGTTGAACAAAAAATTCTTGTATCTTTTCTCAAATCTTGTATTACCTCAGCACACTGTGGATGGGTCGGAATGTTGCATGCAGCACATTTTCTGATTAGGTTTTGTGGATTGACTATGCTATACCAAACCTTACACAGTTTGCATGCTTTGGCATTCTTTTTCCTAATGCATCAATTAGGATATTCACAAGATTCACCTTATTCATTTCTTTGTCGGAATATGTTGGTTTATGTATATTTTCTTTATGAGTCTCTTGACCACTTGGATTTTATTTGGAACTTCTTCAATTATTTTCAAGATGTTTTCATTAGATTTGTTCCAGTTTGAAGGATTATATCCTTCTAATATATCTATGAATGCTTTTGTATCTTTTGGTTATGGACTGTTGCTGATTTCATAGATGAGAAATGCCAGTTCCCTTCCTGCTACCTCATCGTATTGCGAATCTGCTAAACACGCTAAATTACGCCACCTCTTCCCGCAGTTGAAAGCTACTGCCATCTTGTTTCTGATTTATAGTATTACACTGATAAACTAACTTAGAAGACGCTTTATCCTACTTTTTTATTTTTCACACTAATCTTATCACGATAGTTCACGAACACTTCTAGATATTTTCTCAAATTCTAGTCGTTATGTTAAACTTGTGATATCTGTTGATTAATCTGACTTCACGCGGGTACGTCTCACCAAGCAAGATGGCTACTACACGAGAGAGAGAGAGAGAGGAGGAGAGAGAGAGAGAGAGAGAGAGAGAGACTAATTCCGCAATTATCAACCTTTCAGCCATTTCAGACTAATAAATATATATATATATATATATATATATATATATATATATATATAGTATATATATATATATAAATAAAAAAAAGACGAAACCACACCTGCGCACAGGCCCGAGTGGGCGATCATCACAGCACTCTGCTAATTCTTGCATCAGACGAAACGATCGTTACCGTCAGACGAAGACGGATGAGATAAAACCGAAAGTATATTTCACGCTCAATTAAATCCAGAAGAATTTTTTGAAAAATAATATTTTTATTTTTTTTATTTTTTTTTCTGGGGGTGGTGGTGGGGGGAGATGATGATGAAGAAACTTTTGAGTTACCGCTTCCTCGAACTCTGACACTCAAGATCTAAGAGACTACGTGCGAGAGGTAAATTGGGCAGTATGTGCGTGTGTGTGTGTATGTGTATGTGCGTAGGAAGGATTGACGTGCGTCTTCTGAGCCTCTTTAGTATGTGGAAGATTCCTGCACGCAGGTTCATCCACGATTCAGCAGCAGCACATGGTATGAAAGGGACTGTAATCATTGCATTGTTTGGGAAAACGAGTTATGTTGAGAAAGAAACTATCTATTGCATTCTCATACTTTCATACATAGCACTGGGCATACATAGACGCCCCAATGCTACCAGAGAGAGAGAGAGAGAGAGAGAGAGAGAGAGAGAGAGAGAGAGAGAGAGAGAGAGAGAGAGGCACTGACACATTTAACATTTCCTCTCTTACCTACCAAATGGCAGCAATTCCGAATAATTCACTTTTCATCCCAAAAACTGGATAAATCTCACAAAAGTTATGGCGCGATCAGCAAGAAACCCCTTGACACCTCAGCCTTTGGAGAAAGCAGTCGCTCACATAACCCCACAAGAAAGTATAACGGTGCCCAAAAGAAATTTCCAGCCATGCAACAACAACAACAGCAGCAGCAACAATACCCAGGTACCCGCTACTCCCGCCGAGCGGTGTTGCAGGACAGGTATATCAACAAGTTTTTGCAGTCGTCCTTTAAAAAAGACGGTGAAAAAAAAGAAGAAAAAAAAACACGATTGTGCCTTTCCATCCGGGATCAGCTCTGGAGTCCTGCTCTGGACATACTCAACGTTAAGGTATTCGAAGAAAAAGTAAGTTTTTTTTTCTCTCTCTCTCTCTCTTCGGTACACTATTTCATTTAATGACGATGTAAAGTTACTGAGACGATATCCAAAAGTTACAAGGAATATATTTGCAGAAGAATAAACGTAAGAGTGAAATCTGTATTAGCTGAGAAAATTCTCATCTCAGTCGATTTTTTCAAAGTTTCCTTTGAAATGGCACATTATGAGAAACGATAATCTTAGACTTATAGTGGTAAAATAATAATAATAATAATAATAATAATAATAATAATAATAATAATAATAACAACAACAACAACAACTTTAGCGTGATTAACACTGAACATACTACTACAGCAACAAGTTTCTAATAATAATAATAATAACAACAACAACAGATTTAGTTTAGATAAAAGTACAAGAGCGAAAGTAAATCAAATTGTCTCGTCATCTTAATGAAGTGGCAATTAATCAACTCAACTCGAGCAGCAGAAATGTGACTGGCAAAACGTTAAGGTGATTCTGCAAATCGTCTGGGAGCAACTCATTCACACTTTCAGTAATTCAGCGAGTTCTCGTTCGAAATAAAAGATAACTAATGTATAGTGGTACAGATTAAATCAACATCACTATTCATCTAGGTATTTTTTCATTATGAAAAAAAATCTGAATATTGCATCAATTATTGCATTCAGAGGAAAACATCGAAGTTGACAGGTTTAAGAAGATTCTATGGTTGCTCGTTTATCTCTCTCTCTCTCTCTCTCTCTCTCTCTCTCTCTCTCTCTCTCTCTCTCTCTCTCTCTCTCTCGTATATTCACATGCCTCTGATTTTACAATAATTCAAAAATTGGATTTTCTCTATTTCTATACACATTCTAACTACAATTACACATACAAACACATATACATGTATATATACAATATATATTAAAAAATTTAAAGACCATTTCGCTCAATACGATTCAATCACTTCTAAAGCGACGATGAAAAGTAAAACTTGTCCAATAAACAAGTCGGTTAAAGCAGACAACAAGCTGCAATTCGGAATTTCTGTTCATCACTATTGGTGGGAAACATGACATCTGTCACCTTATGTCTGTTTCCTGATTCCTCGCTACGATGGAACATCTGTCTCCTATTGCCTATTTCGTAATTCCTTATTCCCACGTGACAGAGAGAGAGAGAGAGAGAGAGAGAGAGAGAGAGAGAGAGAGAGAGAGAGAGAGAGAGAGAATCGGATCACGGTTAATGTGGACATGAATGTTTCAGGACATTGCTCGTCTCCATAACTATATATATATATATATATATATATATATATATATATATATATATATATATATATATATATATATATATATATATATATATATATATATATATATATATATATATATATATATATATATATATATATCTACTAAATGGCACTTATGAGCGACCATCATATACAGATTTATTCACTCATGACATCATTATAATAAACTATCCTGGGCCATTTCCTTTTATCATGGCCTATGCATTCCGCTTTTATCACAGTTTACGGGTGAATTCAGACAGGAGAAACATAACAAAAACATACGACGTCCGTGGGACACGCGTGACACTGACGAACAAATCACAGAAACATCGACTCAAAAGTTTGAAAATAAATGACGATGCGATGCCATAATTGCTCTTGTTAATGAGCCTAACAATCAGCTCGACAGGCGCAAGAGAACCATCTGACCTTTGACTTCACGCATGACCTTGAACTATTAGTCAGGATATAAAGGTCAAACTAGACATAATATAGATCAGATTTGAAGATACGAGAGGGACTCAGGATAATGAAGTTATAAATGCTAAACCCTTCTTCGTCAGGCGGTGAACCGTCGCCACGAACTGTCAACACACATAATCTCGACGTGCAAGACTCTACAACACAAGATAATCTTAGATGTTGATGTTGCGAGTCATGAAAACAAAAGACTGCCGCGCAAAAAAACGAAGACCACATCCCACGGAACACAAGACTTCTCGAAATACGACACGCGCAGAATTAATGCCGCAACTCCCAGAAACCGAAAACAGTGAAGAAATATTATCAGATAAACTCTTCAGCATGAAAATTTCAATTCTAAAACAAAACATTATAAAGATAAGAGTGTGACTGGTGTCTTGTCCTTATTTCCCTCGACGGATGCGGAGAGAGGATGCGTTTAAAGAATGAGTGAAATCGGCTTAAATTAATAAATAAAACCCCACAAATGAGAAAGGGCAAATAAATAAACAGTAAGGGTGGGAAAAGCTCCTCGGATTGCTATGATGTTAAAAAATAAGAACAAGGAAAAAAAAAGAACCAGGAGTAAGAAATAAACCTGTGATAGATGAGAATTACTCGGCAAATAACAATAGACAAAGAATCATAAAAGGAGCTGAAAGCAAAGAATGCGAAAAAAAAAGAATCATAACCAAATGCAAACAGCTTCCTCCACGAGACTTTGCTGACATAACGGCGCAATACTCCTTTGTTTTCTCTCCTCTCTCTCTCTCTCTCTCTCTCTCTCTCGTCTTGATGGAGAGCTGAATCAGCAGCACTGCATGCAAAGGAAACAGAGAGTTCCACACTGTCCCAAACAATTTGAAGAGTCAACAATCTCAGCGCTCTCGGGATCCACCTGCTGCCCATAACCTTTTATAGACAGAGTTCAGTCTGGATTAGGGAAAAAAAGAAAGAAAGAAAAAAAAACTAAAATCATCGAGAGGGGCTGAAAGCTGAGATCTGTCTCGTCAGGTGTATAGAGAGCCACTCCCCCGACAACCAAACTGCCTATTCGTCTATCAACTGATCCAAGCATACATCGAGACTCAATGAATTGCACGCCCGTGTTTACACACGTGACTACACAATACGTCCATTGGAGTGTAACTTGCACACTCTGTAACCATCTCCGAGCAGGGAGCGCACGCGTGCAACATGGCGCAGCGGCGCGCGCACACGAGTGTGCAGTGCGCATCTTTTGAACGATGATTCTCGCGCGATAACACCTGTCGGAGATCGGTGTGTGTGCCTTTCAACGGACTGTTTCGGGTGAGTACGGCGTCTTCTTTCCTATACTTCGTCTATTGCGTCTTATTCTTCACAGTTTGAGGAATGGTGTGTGAGAGAGAGAGAGAGAGAGAGAGAGAGAGAGAGAGAGATTTTTTATATCAAATAAGTTTGCCTACTCAGTGACACACTATATATATATATATAGACTATATATATATATATATATACTATATATATATTATATATATATATATATATATATATATATATAGAGAGAGAGAGAGAGAGAGAGAGAGAGGAGAGAGAGAGAGAGAGAGAGAGAGAGAGAGAGAATCCTCATATCAAACAGATTTCGCCTACCAAATGGTTAATTATCAGCTAGGAAAAAAGATTTTAAGAGATAAAATTAACATATAGAGCAAATAAGGGTCTCTCTCACTCTTTTTCTGTGAGGATGACATTGTTTCCCATTAAAAGCAGAAATTTCAACGTACAGAAGATAGTAATCTCCAGCCAAATCGAAAAATGCAATCGATGTTAAATTCAGTTACCAGAACTTCACGTAACTTGCAAGGCAATGTTCATTAACAGCATGTTTACATCTTTCATAAATACTAATTCGTTCTCTCTACATGCGGAAGAGTGTATATACTACGTATGCAGTACACAAGCTCCCAAGCCAATAATTCGTTTATGATGCACTATAGCGACTTCACAATCATTAACAAAAGATCAGCATTCAAGGTTTATGCCGTAACAAAAAACCTTGTTTTCATCGCCAATAATTACAAGCCAAGATAAAATAAACGTAAGACCTGTGAATCTGTAAATACTCATGCCATACGGTTCGGCAATATGTCGTCGCTTCACCTTTTTTTTTTTTTTTTTTTTTTTTTTTTTTTTACGTTCACTTTATTTCCGGGGTTAAGTAACCGAGGTATGTTACCATCCGCTCTGTGTGTGTGTGTGTGTGTATATATATATATATATATATATATATATATATATATATATATATATATATATATATATATATATATATATATATATATATGAAGTTCAGGGTTCAAGATAGAGCGATATGGGCACGTTTCCTTTAACCCGTGAACTTACAGACATTTATATATATTTAATCAAAATGATAACGCAGAAGTGACTGGAGAGAGAGAGAGAGAGAGAGAGAGAGAGAGAGAGAGAGAGAGAGAGAATTACGTCCACCTCTCGGAACACCATTCCAACAATAAATTATTACACTCAGATACCCATCGGTAAGGGACATAAACAGCGTCTTCCTATCGGGCCGCAAAAGCAATTTTGAACTTAACCACTGGTAATGGGCAAATCGTTTTTCTTTATGCATGAGTCAAAGAGCAAATATTCTCGTACTGACCGTGATCAGGAGAAAAAAGAAACAAGTAGCCGTTCTCCTTCCTTGCAGTGTGAAGTTCATCTGAATTAGTTGCATCAGATCAGATAATGTAAACTGCAAACTGTATCTGTTGACTTTTTTTTATTGATATGCTTATTTACTTTTAGTTGTTTTTCTACTTGGCATCATCTGGCCCCTTACTAATATCAAGGGGAAACGGTTCAATGTTGAAAGGTTTGGAACATTACGACACGAAAACTAAACATTTTGTATTATTTGTTTGTGTTGTAATGTTCTAAAGTTCAACAATGAACCGTTTCCCACATATTAGTACGAGGTGTCTCTACAGTCAAGAAAAGACAACACAACAGTCACAGCTAAAGCGAGGATGAACCACCATCTGCTGGCAACTTCCAAAACATTAGTCACGTCAGATTACTAAGGTTGCAGGTTTCCACAAGACAAGAAAAGTTTCTACAGGTGAAGAATGTCTGCCAGGTACAAGTGGAACAAATCGGCCTCACGGAATGTCAGAACGGGGCTTCAAAGCGAGAAGCGTGAAGCATTAATCAGGATGGATTAATAGCAATTATCAAAGCTGGTTAAATAACACGACGCTAATTTGAACTGTGTCCCGTAACATCAGCAATTAGCTGGATGTACCGTATAACAAACAAACCAAAACTGATTCAATGACTTACCTGGAGTTTGCTGCTAGTTTGCAAGTACAGTGACACTGATGCCTCCCTCACTCTTTCTCGCTTGATCCTTTCCAAGACGAGTTTTTTTCTCTCTCAATTAGACCCTCTCCAAGATAAAATAACACATCAAGAATACATCCGTCATTAAAATATCTTTCCTTGCTCAGACATCCATCCCAAATGAACCCGCTTCGGAACTTACCTGGCGAAGGAATATCTGGCGCTCTGTCCCGGTCTCCCTCGAGCGAGTCTTTATCACAGTCGGCGAAGATGTCGTCGATCTTCTGCTTTTGTTCGCTCTTCGCCTTGAGGACGATCTGGGTCGACTGCGGCAGCACTGAGCGATTGTTCTTGGGCGTGTCGTACTCGCTCGAGGACGAGTTCGACGCCACCGACCGCACCTGCTTCTGCGGGGAGTCGTAGATGTGGGTGGCGGCCCTTGGGACGTCGTAGGTCGTCCCTTGCATCATCGAGTTCCCGCTGATCGTCACCTTGTTGGACTTGGACTTCGAGGACTTGATGCTCCCAGAGGAGGAGGAGGAGGACTTTTTGTTGGTGGGGGCGTCTAGGTTCGCGTAGACGTTGGTCTTCGAACCGACGACGTTCATGTAGGTGGGCTCCTTGTCGTCGATGTTCTCGTAAAGCGGGGCATCGAACTTGACGTTCTCGTAGTGGAGGTCACTGTGGACTTTGTCGTAGAGGTGAGGATGATGGTGATACTGCTCCGAGGTCGGCCTCGGGCTGTCGTAGATGACCTCGCCCTTCAAATGGATGTTTTCGTAGTGGTTGTTGCCGCGACACACGTTCTCGTAGAACCGACCGCCCGCTTCTGGGATCTGCTCGTAATCGGGCTCGGGCACTCTCTCGTACACGTTGTCGCTAGAGGGAGTGCCATTGTACCTGACGCCCAGGAGGGCAGAGGTGCCCGAAGGTCGCGGAGCCTTACCCTTGCTGCTCTTGTGTCTGGGCAGGGAGGCCGAATGGTACACGGGCTCCTGGGCGCTCAGCAGGTCTGGGGTTGACTTCACCATTGTTTTCTTCGCCCGGAGGGTCTTCACTGACTCCAGAATCTCGTCCACGGACGGCACTCTCTGCAGTTTCGGCTTGGCACTTTCGAGGTCGTTGAAATCACCCGCTAATCCATCGTTGAAGCTCTGCGTTCGCGACAGACCGTAGGCTGGGTTGTTGTGTTGGTCCCCGAACTCATGAGAACAACTGTTGAGGCCTTCTTTGAAACTCTGCGTCCGCGTGATGGTACTGACGCCGTTGTTTTTCAATATTCCGACGCGTTCCTTGAAATATCTCAGGTCTTCATTATCGAAATCGGCACTGGCACTGTTAATATAACTAAGATTACTATGATTACTACTACTATTACTACTGGATCCACAAGCAACACTCTTAAAGTTTAAATATGGCTTCCTCCTTGGCAACGTCACGTAACTGTTCAAGTCCGCCGCTAGCGTCTGCGTCTGCGCCTCTGCTGCGACTGCGGCCGTGTCGGTGGAGGCGTTCGCGGTGCCACGTCTCGGCAGCGACGAGTTACTGTAAGAGACTGACGGCAGCTGGCTGTCGGAGGTCCGGCCAGCCGCTGAGCCGACGCCGGTGCTGCCCTCTACCCGCACGCGGGTCCAACTACCGCTACGACTTCTGTCGGCCCCACAGGTGGTCGTTGACGTAGAGCTGGAAAAAATAAACATTCGAGTTGAAATTCTTCTTCCTAAGTAAAAACGGAATCGAGTTATGCAATCAGAATAAATGGAGAATTTAGTTGACTTCTTTCTAAAGGCATACAGACTACGATACAATTTTTTAAATAAATGAAATATGCGAGGTTATGCTTTTTTTAAGTAAATAATGACGTTAAGTTTATTTTAAAATAGATAAAAACGTTTCTCATTTCAACCGGTGATCTGGAAAACTTTTAGAAACAAGAAAATACATCAGCAACGAATAAACAATAAAAAATCAAACACTCGAAAACTTCTCTAGTTCAGGTTAGGGAAATTACAATGGGAAAAAATCATGGCTCATATTAACCCTTACGTAAAAATTCCTGTGACAAATAAAAAATGTAGTGCTTACTTGCAAATTGAAGTCCCATTTTAATCTTAATAAAATACCCAAATTTAAAAAGTAATGTTAGAGCAAGTATCCCCTGGACTGAACTTACCTGCCATCAAAACAAGTATTTCACATGAAAGTTACCAAACTCTTGGAAAAAGAAATTGAAAATAAATTGTTTTCCCAGGAATAAAGAGTTGCTATGTATATATGCAAACTCGATTTAACATTGGATTACTTAGACCACTGTAGTAAATGGGAGCCTATTTATAAACTGAAATAAAGAGAAAACAAACACAAAAACATAAAAGAAATAAGGAAGTAAATGAGAGAGAGAGAGAGAGAGAGAGAGAGAGAGAGAGAGAGAGAGAGAGAGAGACCCCCAAAACATATATATATATATATATATATATATATATATATATATATATATGTATATATATATATATATATATATATATATATATATATATATATATATATATATATATATAAAAAAACACATTGCGACATCCCCTTTACCACACACAAATAAACAAACACACAGAAATGATGCACATCAATCTACCGTTAATCTGAATACGCGCTAAAGAACGTAGCTATTCCTAGGGTACACAGAAAACACACACACACACACACACACAAGCACACACACCTGGTCTAGTTTTATAAACCACCTGATTAGTTACCGAGCAAAATTCCTATTCAGTTCACAGCACAAGCAATGATGGTGCTCTCGCCTGTGTCTGCAAGCGTGTGTGTGTGTGTGTGTGTGTGTGTGTGTGTAAGCGAGCGCAAGCACGCACCTGCCAGATGTCTGGTTCT
>NC_087204.1:27299742-27344742 GCF_015104395.2 Macrobrachium nipponense | reverse complement strand
ACCATTGGAAAAGTAAATCCACAATGTTTTTTTTTTTATATCTAAGATACAAAGCTTTGCATTTTAAATAACAAAATCAAACAGACATATTATTTTGGATTTACTTTCCCATTTTATTGACTCATGTGATTATGAGTTTTCTTTTAATCGTGACCATTATTATCAATCACTGTATTAATAATAACGATAATAATGCCTGTCCTATTTGCAACATTTCTATGCAATGTTGCATCTTGAATCTGCTACTACAACCATGACGGCAATAATAATAATAATAATAATAATAATAATGACATCATTTTTCCAACTGATAATAATTCTAATAACGCCAGCCGATGACAACATCGCGAGTACTACACAAACAATGACGAGCTCGCCCTCCCCCACCCCACCAAAAAAAAAAAAAAAAAAAAAAAAAAAAAAAAAAAAAAAAAAAAAAAAAAAAAATGCAGTTAGACGAGGCGCTGCAAACAACGATTTGAAAACGTCTGCAGGTAGAGTCGGAAGTCTTCTGATGCCATGAAATATTAACCGCCTTAATTGTTAACCGCGCAGCCACCTGCTGTCCCATGAAGGCTGTTGACCAAGTAACTACAAGAGGGGAAACTTGACTCTTATATCCGGAGGGCCATAAGGACGAGTTTGCCGTGGTTCTTCGCATTGGTCTTGACCAGTAAGGCACGAAAGAAATGTAACCCTTATTTCTTTCATGTATTAAGGGGGGTTATGCGTGCTTTCTTCATAACAGAAGACGAAACGCGAGTCATTTTAACCCTTACTTCCTCATTTCATAAGGAAAACCGACCCTCCATTGAAGAATTTCTTTTTATACGGTAAAAAGAGCCCTATGATCCAAGTACTTAAGGTCGGTTCATCCAGAGAAGCGATTAACTGTACCGTTAAGGAATAACTGAAAAGTAACAATGGGATTTTTGCATGTGACACGAGACCAGTGACATCAAGGAAGCTGATGCGATTGGCTGATTTAGTGTATTAGGCTGGCGTTGCATCAAATACGTTCAACAACTCGAATTTCATGCATCAAAAAGAGCCATGGCTGAATAATTTAAAAACTAAGAGAGTTTCCAAAGGGCATAGAGTGTTTACAATGAGACAATTATAATGTTTATGGTTCGAATTGCCTTTCTGTGCCTGTCTGTCCATATGTTGTTGTTAGTAGCAGACCCTCTCTCAAGCATACTTTATTAAAAATAACGGCTACTTCAGCAGCGTTACACTAGTAGAGAAGAATCTCTACAAGTGTAACGTGCTGAAGTAGCCATTACTTTTAATAAAGTATATTATTATTATTATTATTATTATTATTATTATTATTATTATTATTATTATTATTATTATTATTATTATTATTATTATTATGTTAAACTTGAAAGAACTTCCATCTGTCATTCTAAGTTTACTCTCCCATCTGATCTGTCATTCTATTTTGAGTGGCTAATTGTTGTAAACAAATGAATACAATACGTATAATAATGTCTAAGGTTCATATTTCTCGCGTCGACGATTATGCATAATTTTATTATTCACTCCATTTAGCTTTTCTGAGCTAAGTTTATTCAAATACAAATATCTCTCGCGGTACATTTTTTATTAGGTACACACATACCACACGCATTTATATACACATTACGCACACGCACAATATATATATATATATATATATATATATATATATATATATATATATATATATATATATATATATATTCCATAAAGAATTGGTTGGAAGAAAACGATACAAATCATATAGTATATAAATTCAAACGACGCTGTGGACAGCGCACTCATCAATTGTATCAATCAAAAATCAATGAGATAGCTCCCACGAACATTCAATTGATGAGAACAGCCGAAAGTTTCACTCTCTTCGATCACAAGAGAAATTAGGGTGTCTGATTGATTAAAAAATAAATAAATAAGAAAAGGAATTTTCTCTGTTGGATGTTTGGTAAATCTCTCAATAGTGATCTACTAGCCAGTGAGGAGAAAAGCGTATTTCACATGAGTTGTGAAATCATTCTGAAAAGCAAAACCGCTAGAATTTAGATTTCGTCACTTAAATCCTATATGAATGTGTAACTAAGATTATAGGAAGAATATCGCATTTACTAAATAGTGCACAAGTTATACATTACACCTGCTTTACAAGGATGAAAAATTTTACTTTATATTGACCGTATTTGTAAAAAAAAATGTGTAAAAAGAAAAAAAACGTCCGTTATGCATTACACCTGCTTTACAAGAATGAAAATTTAATTTGATAATAAAGAAATAACAATGCCTTAAAGTACACCGCTGCGTTCTTCATACTGGCCTCCTCACAAATGGTTTTCTTGTGCCTGGGTTTGTATCTTGTATCTATTATGAATATATATTACCAAGTGAATCATCTGGACTATGATCTTCAAACTCTTGGAAAAGGTTTGTGGTTCTTCTGTGATGGAAATACAGTTTCTACAACAACAACAACAACAGCAATATTTACTAAGAAAGTATTATTATTATTATTATTATTATTATTATTATTATTATTATTATTATTATTATTATTATTATTATTATTATTCTCGTCAACAACATTTTCCTAAAAGAGGTCTACCAAAAATATTATTATTATTATTATTATTATTATTATCACGAGGAAACATTCATTTGTAACAGGCCAAAAAGGCAATCAGGTTAACAACAATCTTTCATATCACAAAAACAAAGCGAAGTACAGCGAGATATAATGGAATATGGCAAAATACACAATAAGCAATACAATTCTTAAGAATGGCAAACCAACGAAAAAAATGAAAACGAAAAACTTCAGCAAACGAAAAACTATAAAAAAAATGTCATTTACATAATTGATTTATCGTAAAGTAATTCCAAAGGGTACTGAAAAAAAGGAGAGAGAGAGAGAGAGAGAGAGAGAGAGAGAGAGAGAGAGAGAGAGAGGCCCTCTCTGAAAATACCCCAAAAGAGAAAGTAAGTTTCGCATATGATCCCTGGGGGAAACAGAAGAAGAAAAAAAAGTAAACAAAAATAAAACCATTCTTAGAGCAAAAGCATTTTGTTCCTCCTTTTTCCTCGAGCTCCGTCATCTCTCTCTCTCTCTCTCTCTCTCTCTCTCTCTCTCTCTCTCTCTCTCTCTCTCTCCTCCATCGTTCGGCTGACACCAATGACTTCGAAAGCAAGGGAAATTATGCAAAAGGCGGAAGCAAAAACAAACCCCAAGCACAACACGTGCTCCTGAAGGAGGCAACTTCGAACTTTCAGATTTTTTCTTTCATTTGTTTTATTTTATTTTATTGTGTATTTATTTATTTTTTTTTACGACTTTCCCCTGGGATTGGTGCGACTTATATCCACGCTATAACTTAATACACTCGAATATTTCACGAAATAAAAATAAGACGGAATAATACTTAAATCCCACGAAAGAGTCCATAAAAGGAAGCTTTCAAGTTTAGTCGAAATCAAGGGTAATTAATCTTAAATTGGTCGGGCTCAACAGTCTAAACTCAAATAAATCTATAGCAGTATTAGAAAGGATTTACATCTATTGAAAAAATCGACTGAATGGCCATGATCATCTTAGATCATCTTGTATTTGATCAACTCAGAGACTTCATCAGAGTCGAGATAAGGTCTCTTAGACCTACAAATAAAGCCAGTAAAATAAACTGGAATATTCTATTGCACAGAAATTTAGTCTATATAAAAAACTTACGTAAATTTACATAAAACAGCTCGAACACGGACAAATATATATATATATATATATATATATATATATATATATATATATATATATATATATATATATTATATACACAAATTCATAGACGTATACAGTAAACCGATCAATAAATAAACGACCAAGTAAGGAAAAAGGCGACCAGCAGTCATACAGATAACAGTAACGTGTGAAATATCAAGTCTCATAAGCTTTACCCCAATTTAATCTAAGCCAATAAAAAAAAATACCCAACTCAACATTGTCACCGCTCCATATAAACTAACAGCTAATGGCAGGTTATAGACAGGGAGCGGTTAGTGAAGTTCTTGATCTTAACACTTTTTCTCACAGTTAATAACAGTGATTGACGTCGAAGAAAACGCGCTAATTACTTTTTCCCATCGCAGCGTCTTTGTCAATATACTTTGTACCGATCACGTCCAGGATGTGGAACTTTGGAACTTTCCCCTTCCCTCTATGTTTCCGAAAACTTGCCGTGGGACAAATGTTTCTAGTTTCCAAATGCGTTGTGATCTATGGGGTTGTGAATTCATAACGGACATGTGAGGACAAAATTGTATTACAAGACCGTTAACATCAATCAATCAATCCTACAGACTATTTCCTTGTTGGACGAGTGGGTTACGTGCTCGCCTACCGATTCGGTAGTCCCGAGTTCGATTCCTCGCTCTGCCAACGTGGAATCAAGAGGAATTTGTTTCTGGCTATTAGAAATTAATTTCTCAATATAACTGGTTCGGATCTCACAGTAAGCTGTAGGTTCCGTTGCTAGGTGACCAATTGGTTCGTAGCCACGAAAATAAATATCAAATCCTTCGAGCCAGCCATTAGGGGAGCTGTTAATCAGCTCAGTGATCTGGTTAAACCAACATATACTTACTTAATCCTAGTATACAGTGACCTTTCAGTCACACTGAAATGGGAGATATGAAACTAACTTTAGAAAATTTAATAAAAAAAAATAATTATAACAAGACGAAATCTTCAGGGAAGTATTCCCAAGAACGAAAACAGCATCATAACAAATGAAGCGTAAAACTCTCGCTTCACTCATATGACATGACAAGACAACTTCTGCCACCAATCACTGATGATGACATACCGACCTGCATTAGATCCTTTTCATAAGTGACAAGCGCCGGAAATTAATAACATGAAGAGTTTAGGATTTGCACCGATACACTGTCAAAACTAATTTCACATCAAAAGCGTCTACAGAAGTAATAAAAAGTAAATGAGAAGTATCATACAAACTAAACGGATACGTTAACTGATATGTGACTGAAAAATGGCGTCGCGTTTACTATGGTCATCGATACCGGAATAACTAAGCTACTGCCAATAATATTTCAGAGAAACATCATGTAATTTTCATGTAATATTAAGAATGCTGCGGGAAGAAAATTAAATAAATTAAGAAATGACATAATAGAAAAAGCTAATTAAAATTATTCGAAATAATAATCACTCGATATTTCAAAATACTGAAGATAAAATCAAAGAGGTCGAAGAAAAAAGGCGCAAAATAATGACATCCAGTCACAGGAAATTGCATGAAAACGAAGAAGCTTTTATCACTGACGAATAAACAAAGCTATTCACAAACGAACAAACACAAATAAGGAATGTTTGCAGTGTTAAATGACGCGTTCAAACAAACGCCTATCCCCGTCTGGCCTCTATACCCCGCACCTCACGACTCCGCTATGGGCACCGATGAGGGAAATTACCCCATCGAAAAGGGGAAGGTAACAGGGCTTGTTGACTTGAGACGTGTCATAGACGTGTCATTCTTCCCCGAGGAGATCACGACAGACAGAGACAAGGCAGACAGACAGACAGACAGACAAACAGACAGACAGACATATACTATATATATATATATATATATAATATATATATATATATATATATATATATATATATATATATATATAATATATAATATACAGATAGACAGCACGCACACATATTCTATTGAATATGTGATATTTTTGATACAATTAATTTTTTTTCAGCATTCGTAGACAAGTTACAAGTTTTCTTGTAATTTATTTAGAAATGTGAGAGCATTGAGTGTTCCTCTCTCTCTCTCTCTCTCTCTCTCTCTCTCTCTCTCTCTCTCTCTCTCTCTCGTACACAAAAACATGCACAAACAACACATACTACAGAACCACGAGAATTATTGGAAACATAAACTAAACATTCACAATTCAGCCCATAACAAACCAATAACATGAAGCGTTTACGCAACGGTCACCTACAGTGAATGTCCCACGGAAGACCCAAACCTAATAAAAAAACCAGGCCCTTCTTAAACCCCCCCCCCCCCACATCCCCTTTCCCTCCCACTCACTTTTCTTGTAAAACCGCTGCTGCATAACCCAAGTGCCGCATTTTATGACAGCTACTGAAATGCCTGAGGCGATTTATGGCCAGTCCCCCCCCCCTCCCCCCCTTGAAAAAAAAAGTAGGGCTAAGGGGCTAAATTGATCCCAAACCCCTACAAAATAGGGACGTGGGCGTGTTAATGTTATTGTACCCCGAAAGTTAGAAATGGACCATTCCACGGGATATTATAGAAAAGACAAAATTGGGAAATCTTCTGATGGGATGGAACTGAAAAGATGAGCTAAATTGAAAACACTTTCACGTTAATAAAAATTAATTAATTACAAAAAAATAACTAGGACAAGGAATGTAATAAATTATTTACTGATTAAGCAAACATATATAATATATATATATATATATATATATATATATATATATATATATATATATATATATATATATAATATATATATATATATATATATATATATATATATATATATATATATGTATATATAATATATACAAATATATATGTAATACAAAATCTATCCATAAAAGAAAGGATTTTCATAAATTTATCAGTGTAATTTCAGAGAGAGAGAGAGAGAGAGAGAGAGAGAGAGAGAGAGAGGAGAGAGAGAGAGAGAGAACGTTTTTCTATTTTACTCAAGAACTTAAAGTGACCTTGTATGTCCCACCACCAACTTGAAAAAATCCGGGAAATGGATCTGTAAGATAAACGATTCAATTACAGCTAGTTTAACCATGTCTCGAGACAGACCTTCGGGTTCTTTCGATTGAGACGTGTATTACACAGGCCATTTCTTTAGACAAAACTCCCGTCCATATATTTTCCCATACATTCTCCTGACACTTTAACGCCTGTGACCCCATACATTCACTTTGAAATGTAAACAGAAGAAACATTCAAGTACACGGACGATCGTTTTATTAGACATTTAAGGTTTACAGTAGTGTATCTATTATATCACTGCTATTAAAGTAATTCTCATTACGCTTGTCATTAAATAAGCTAACGGTAATGGGGGTGGGGGGTGGGGGGCGGGGGGGAGTTGGGCGGGGGTGGATATACGTTCTTAACCGAACAACTATAAACTACCAACGTTATTGAGGCTTGCGACATTTACGCTCAAAACCATTTCATTGCTAGCCCTTCTTACCCTACTGTTCATTCTTGCGTACTCGCTAAATAACGTTAATCTATTACGAATTTGAGTAATTCACCACCTTCATTTACCATCTGACCACAACTGCCCACTTTTAATTCATCCTAAACCAGGGATTCTTAACAGGGGGGGTTATCCATACCCCTTGGTGGTATGAGAACCATATACTGGAGGAATGGGACTTGATCTCTGGATACTTTTATATATCTGATTTCAATGTGTCAATGTGTACAATGGTAGATTTTGTAAATAAATAACTACATAAAACCACAAATGTTTTTGAATTTCTTGTATGTTCTATTCCTAGCTATTCATAACTAAAGTATGTATTAAGTATATTCAGTTATATTGTCAACAAATAGGACTTAAGTGGACTCAAGCAAAGGGGAATTCACTGGGGGTCTCGAGTCATCAAAAGGTTAAGAACCCCTGACCTAAACTCTGAAGAAAATTGTTCTATCATTATTTGAAACCTCCGAATTTATTCTTGTCACACAATTTAATAATCGAGAGGAACTGTTCTTTGGTTTGGAATATACATAGAATTTTTAGGCCAAAGGCCAAGCACTGGGACTTATAAGGCCATTCACCAGTGAAACGGAAATTGACAGTACAAGTCTTGAAAGGTGTAATAATAGGAAAACTTCGCAGTTGCACTATGAATCTATCGTTAGGAGAAGGTGAAAAGTAAGATGGAGTAAAGAAAATATGAAAGGAGGTACAGTAAAAGTAACAAACGGGTTTGCAGCTAGGGGCCGAAGGCACGCTGCGAAGAACCTTAAGTAATGCCTATATCGATAAAATTTATCGTTAGCAGAATTTTACGAAAACAAGACCACTCAAAATTCCTCCCCTTTAAAAAAAAACATTCGCGAAGCTGTCATTATTAACATATTACCAATTTGTGAAAATGCCGACCTCTGAAATTATTCGTCGGTACAAAAAGCACAAGCGATATTTATTATTTATGAAACAACTGATTTACAAGTTAAGTACCGTTCTATGTAATTTAAAGATTGTTTCAACTTTACTCAAATTAAATTATGTAGAACTCAGATTAGATAAATTGATGAGTTTCTTCAACTGCCGAACACTGACAGCTGGATAATTCTGTAATAGTTATGTATCAATAACAACTATCATTATAACAATGATTTTATAATAATTTAACTTAAGTGTATGATATCATAGCAGCATTCAACTGCTTGGGCTCTTACATTAACGTACTTTTGATTCTTTGCACAGACACCGATTTGTCTTTGTGACTACTATAACAACAACAACAACAATAACAACAACAACAACAACAACAAACACTACTTACTACTACTTCAACTCCTCTCTCTTCTTCTCTCTCTCGCCCCCCCCCCCCCCCCCCCCCCCCCCCCCCCCCCCCCCCCCACCCCCCCCCCCCCCCCCCCCCCCCCCCCCCCCCCCCCCCCCCCCCCCCCACTCCCCCCCCCCCCCCCCCCCCCCCCCCCATCTCCCCCCCCCCACTCTCTCTATTTACAAACAGTAATCCAGGTGACCTACACTTCCGCTAAATTCCGTCCGGTTAAATTCATTAGCAATTGCGTCTGGAGCCTAAATGGCATTCTGTGTGTGTGTGTGTGTGTGTGTGTATCGGGGGAAGGGGGATGGTTGGGGGGAGGTAGATAGCTCCTTATGGTTGGTATGAGGAGGTGCGCGCTAACAAAAATTTAGGGCAATAAGGAGACTGTAGGCATTATGCGTCATTACAGGATGCAACATCTTGCACATGCAAATTTGGGGCCAGGTGATCTCAATTAGGGGGACACTCCGTAATGTGTCACTGGATTTGGATCTTAGCCCCTGTCTTGGATAGGAAATAGGAACCCTTTTCACTGGATTACATGAGCATCATAATTTCTTCCACTGAATCAGAAATGGATCCATGCCACTTGATTTGAATCATAAATCCAGTCACTGGATCTGATCTGGGTCCTAGATCTGGATTCTGGGTCTAAAATTTGCACAGAATTCTGTCGATAATCTTCAGAACTCGAATTTAAAAACAGACAAACCCACAATCCTTGTTATTACGACAAAATGAATTAAATCCATCTTCTTGTTATTGATTTTAGAATCCCTTTTAACCCTCATCTCTGTTTGTATGGATATGCGTGCGCGCAAGCGAACAGAAACAGATATGTTCATATAAATGGAAGTAAAAACATCTTGGTGTTTTAGACCTGCTCTTAAGTGGAAGTATTTTTCTTTCGTAAAATTAAAATTTGTTCTAAATAATAATTATTACAAATAAAACATTATTATTCTAAATAATAATGTTTTTTTTCTTTTTTTTTTTTGTGTGACAAAAGGTAGTGTGCGCTTAGTTTTTGAAAGTACGTAAATTACTACACACACACACACACACACACAACACACACACACACGCACACCACACCACCCACACACACATATATATATATTATATATAATATATATATATATAGATATATATATATATATATATATATCCCTATATATATAGGATATCCCAAAACCATAGTCCAACATAACATTTTTCCTTCGTGTAATTAAAAATTTGTTCTAAACAATATTTATTATAAACAAAACATTATTCTAAATAACATATATTTTTGTGACAAAAGGTAGTGCCGTGTTTGAGAGTACGTAAATTATACACACAATATATATATATATATATATATATATATATATATATATATATATATGTATATATATATAGGACCACAACATTCATCATCAATTAATTTACAACTGAAAATTTCACTCTAACAACCGACTAACTTTCTCCGTGCCCAGCATGCAAAACGTCACATAACAAACTGCTTAGCAAGTATTTACCGAACCAATTACCATCATGTCAACAAGAAGCGCCACGAAAGCGCAAACACGGCGATTTGAATGCGTATATGCGGGGGACGGGGGTGGGGGGAGGGGATGCGCGCGTTCGAGCGCACAAGCGAGAGTGGTAAACTCAAGAAAACAAATTGATCAGTGAAGCATGGAGACTGTCAACAGCAGATCCTTTGAGTAACCGGGAAACAAACCAAGTAAAATTTAAAGTTTTTAACATTTATTTTAAACCCATTTAACGACCTCTTTCTATCCCAACTCCTCATTGAACAACATCGTTTGCCTCTGAATAATTTTTAATTCACTTTGAAATATTCCATTTCATTGATGATTAAATATGAGCTACTAGTGTCGAAGGCAGGTTTTGTATTGGACTTTCGGAGTTTTAAGCTGTTACCTAAACTAAGTTACGCTAACCAAGAAGATTATGCAAATATTTGCGAATTTACACATCTCTATAAACTTAGATATATTTGCATTTATAGAAAAATTTAATGAAAACCAGTAATTTTCTGTTGTGACGTTTCCATTTTCTGTCACATACAAAAAGAAAATGGAACTGCCACAGTATACTATAGAAAACGACAAAACAAAAGGGTAACTAAATACGTTCTTAAACAAACTGCAAGTAGTGTGTGTGTATGTTTAACAATGTTATTTGCTATAAATAAAGTAATAAGCCTGCACATAACTGTATTAAATATAATATAGTTAAACATATAATTACCAAACTATAATAGGTATAGCATTCTTTTCACAAAGTAGCGAGATACGCTGTAATAAGTAAGTTAGTGTTAAAGATAAGTTTTCTTTGGTATTACAAAAATCAATGGTAGCTCCGTTTTCTATTATAGCCATCAACATTACAGGGTAAACTCTACAATAAACTGAAATGTTCATACGTGGCAAAGGTTCCGATATAATTATAAATATCATCCTATCAAAAAAATATGGCATTCTTTCCAAAACGAATAATTCCCAATCGAATGTTTCAAAAGCGACACCTATTGTGTGACGAATTTATGCAAAAATGTATTATCAACTAAATTTTTGCAAACAGTAGCAAAAAAAAAAAAAAACATCCTACACTTAACTCTAAATACAAAATGAATTAGTAAATTATAAACATGATGGAAAAAATCACAGGATCATCATAGGCTTTCCCACTGCTAAAGTTAGAGAGAATAAGAAGAGCCCAAATCTGATAATATCTTAGAAAGATGGTTTCTTAGAAAAGGAAATGGACAACGGAAGCATAATCATCTGTGGAACTGAGAATTAACTTATCACGAAGAAATCTCTCCCTAGTTAATCCATTAGCCAACAACTTCCCCCACCCCCACCCCCAACCCCCCACACTCTCTCTCTCACACACACACATACATACACACACACCACACAAACACACAACACACACACACACACACAAACATAGATACTATATATATATAATACACAACCCACACACAACACACACACATATATATATATATATATATATATATATATATATATATATATATAATGTGTGTGTGTGTGTGTGTCTGTGTCGTGCATAAATCCTCTTAAATTTTTTCCTTTGTTTTATGAGATGTTGAAATGTCACTCTTTCTTGCTTACTAAATTAATCAAGTGAGCTTAATTTCTCTTTCTCTCTCTCTCTCTCTCGCTCTCCTCCTCTCTCTCTCTCCTCTCGTCTCTCTCTCTATCTTGCCCTTCCTGGAAGCAAGAAAGTTCCCTAATTGCCAGCAGACGAGTCGCCAGTCAGACTTTGTGATCACAGCAGCACGTCTGTCTGCACAGCTCCTCCTAGCGAACAATTCTCAGCTGACCATTGTTCGCAAAAGTTTGCACAATGACTCGGAATTTACAAGAGTGCCTCTCTACCTTGTCTCTCTTACCCAGCCCGGGACCTCTTCCTACCTCCTTCGAGGTACAAACTCGCTTCGTTAAAGGAAACGTCGATTATAACACCAACTGAACATTCTCTCTCTTTGTTTAACTGATTTTCGGGTCTGTGACGAAAATTCAATATATATATATATATATATAATATATATATATATATATTAATATATATATAATCGATATATATATATATATATATATCATATATATATATATATATATATATATATATATATATATATATATATATATATATATATACTATATATATATATATAAATATTATATATATAGTATATATATATATATATATATATATATACATATATATATATATATATATAAAGCAAGAACAATTTACAATTCTTATGCCAATGTTATGTTATGATCAACATCACAGGGGAAAGGGCAGGAAGTTATTACTAATAAAAAAAAAAAATGGCCTGGATACAAATAATTGCCCGTCTTCCTCGAACAATATAATTCCCGCTCACTCTTTCTTTCTATTGTGCGTAATAAATAGGCTATATAACCATCCACTGAATAGTGTACAGCAATGTACAAATGTAATGAGATATGTAAAGCAAACAAATTACGCATACGACAAAAGCGCACTCATTTTTCTTCTGTACCCGACGAAATGAATGTATAATATATATATATATATATATATAGATATATATATATATATATATAATACAGACACAGACACACATACACACACACGATATATATATATAATATATATATATATAAATATATATATAATATATATATATATATAATACAGACACACACACACACACACACACACATATATATATATATATATATATATATATATATATAGTATATTATATATATATATGTATATATATATCAAAACCATCAGGGAAAAATCAAACGCTAAAGTACATAGCGCTTCCGTGTATGATTGATACACTTCACCAGGGTACAATATAAGAATGAAAAGCAGCTTTGAAATCTCACAGGTGAACGCAAAACCGAAAAAAAAAAAATAAAATAAAATATACGACAGCCAAACAGCCTAGCCAAGAAGCAAATAGTACACGTATGTGTTCATATGCTTATGCATATGAACAAAACCAACGTTCAATTACGCGTCGAAACCATTAAGGATAACAAATCACAAGAAAAATTTATTCCTCCAAGAGCAAAAACCTTTATTTTTCAATAACTACTTCTTCCTTATCGCTTCTCTTTAAAAGAAATCGAATAATTTTGTATCTCCCTCTCTCAAAAAAATAAATAAATAAAAAACTATTTCTCCAACTTTCCATCACGTCCAACAAAGTACAACCCATGATATCTTCTACAACTAGTTTCATCTACAAAAAATCCTACAACCGGTCCTGCATACATGATTAAAACCTAACACTGCAAATACTTCCACCAAAAAGAGACAAATACAACCATTTCTACAACTCCCTTCACGTACAGCCTACAACAATTCCAGCCATCAACCCCCAACCTCCAAAACCCAGCCATTGGCCCAAATCATACAACGATTTCATCCTTCCGTCAACAACTGGGTCTGCGAGTCGTCCTGAGTCGTCCAAGCGAGCGATTTGGGACGATGACCAAGTAAGTCTCTCGGAGCAGAAAAAGAGAGGACGACTTAAAATGTATGGCAGGCGCACTGTTGACAATGATGACGGTGAGGACGATTTGCTCACAGGTGTGTGTGTGTACCCCTCCTGATCCTCCTGCCAATTAAGGGACCAGCAGGTGAGCCGAGTTTCACTTTTACCTTAATGAGGTTTAATCGCTGCTCAAATGATTTGTTTACGCATGAGGAATTCATTATGTGGTGCGTCTCATCATGGTGGCTTCTTTTGCTTACATAAATATTTATATATGATCTCTTGGTCAGGGAAATGAACTTCCACATAATTCGTATGAAACGGTGAATTGTGATATAATATTTGAATATAAAAATAAGTGGGTGAAATTGTCAAACAAATACCACACAATATAATATAGATATATATATATATATATATATATATATATATATATATATATATATATATATATATATATATATAATGTGTGTGGTGCGCGGGCGAGCTCATGCGCTTGTGTTCAAGCGTATACAAGTTACACAGGAATAAAGACTAACCTCCTCCCGACATTTAACCTAATTTACCAAAAATAAAAAATAAAATAATAAAAATAAAAGTAAAAATTCTGAATTCAGTGAAACAACTGCGCATAACCGAACTTTCCTAGGACACACACACACAAACACAAACATATAGATATATATATATATATATATATATATTATATATATATATATATATATATATATATATATATATATTATATATATATATATATACATATATACGCACATAAATGTAAACAGATTCATAACCAGCGCCAATGACCCCTTGCAAAAAAGAGAGAAAGCTCTCCCCCGCCCCTCATTTCTATTTCTGTTCGTCAGCAATCAGGCCAATTTAAGGCACTTTGGAAACAAGGCCTTCTTCGTGTTCCTGCATTTTTTCATTAACAGAGCGTGCCTAGTCAATCAACACTGACTGGCATCAGTCATTACACAACGGGGTTTCGTCGGAGATTCTTGATGGATGCAGATTTTAAAACGACAATTGTTTTCTATCTTTTTTTTTTTTATCTTTTTTCTTTTCCTTTTTACTTTCTCCCGACTTTCAAAATTTTGCACGAGTAATCATTGATTCGAGTATACATTCAAATTGGTAATTAGATCGGCAAAGACAATTTATATAAAATAATAAAATAATCGTCGTTATCATATTCTCTCTCTGTCTCTGTCTCTGTCTCTGTCTCTCTCTCTCTCTCTCTCTCTCTCTCTCTCTCTCTCTCTCTCTCTCTCTCTATTATATATATATAATATATTATATATATATATATATATTATATATACATATATAATACACACACACACACACACACACACACACATATATACTATATATATATATATATATATATATATATAATATATATATATATATATAATATAATAAATAGGCATTACTCTTCAGTGTTGGTCCAAATAACCCAATATAATATAATTCAAGTCCAAATCGTAAGAAATATTACACCTTTTCATTAACCGACTCGTATATAAACTACTGCCTACGTCAGGAAATATATAGGAACACTATTCAGTCAGTTTTATAATGCCTTACTCGTCGACTGATCTGGCCGTACAGCGGCAACACAATAGTCTCACTGACTTATTAACTGATTTCGATTATTTGCCATCTAAAACTGAAGTTATTCGTGAACTGTGAACTGTGCTCTTTTCCCGTAAACTGGTGTCATAAAAAAGGAATGATTTATTGACTGATTCTTCAGTAAACTGTCACATAAATATTATCTTACTGAATGAATGTGTTAACTGGAATAAAACTCTGCCCTTACAATTTCCTTTCATGTATATAACCAGATTCCAGCCGAGACTCCAGACTGAGCTCACGTGACGTCTAAAAAACGCAAAACCCTAAATTAACAATAATACATCTATTTACGCATATCACGAAGTAAGAAGTTCCCGCATAATGAACTTTAATTGACCTCCCTTCTGCAGAAGCAATTAACCTTGCGAAAGGTCAAACTTAAATTTAGCTTCTTCCCTTTGGAAATCACGATACCCGGCCCGTGAGGGGTTCAATTTGGGGGGGAAAGGGGGGGGGGGGGGGGGGGGGGAACACCGACAGTTATGAACGACGCAGGCGAATTGATTCCTGAGACGACAGGTCAAGATGCTTCATGATAAATAGAATAGTAGAGGAATTGAATCCGTAACTGTGTCGTTCTCGTGCAATGCAGGTGTCTCTTAAGCTCAAAATAATACATTGCAAAAAGACGGTTGCAGATTTAATCTCCAAGTTAAATATTAGCGTTACAGCAAAGATTTTATTTCCCATATAATAATAATAATAATAATATAATAATAATAATAAAATAATAATACTATATTATCATTTTTTATTTATCATTAAATTTTCTTTTTTTATCACAGTCATCCTATTCGACTGGATGTAGTGTGGGGTTCCGGGTTATTATTATTATTATTATTATTATTATTTATTATTATTATTATTATTATTATTATTATTTTATTATTATTATTATTATTATCAAATTGCAAGACATCTAAACTGAAATAAATTTATGTTTTAGATCGGCACCATAAAATCAGAGGTCTCAACCTACCAAAGAAAATATCCTTATGCCGTTTGCTAGCCCAGGCCTGAAGAAAGCAACAAAGATGACGAAAGATTGGTTCGAGGATACGAATCATCTTGAGAGAGAGAGAGAGAGGAGAGAGAGAGAGAGAGAGAGACGCTGAATAACAGTATAAATCAACAAGAAATAAAATTGCACAGTAATGAGGGGTAACAGCTGGCTATTCATATTTTCTGTATTTTCTTACAGCAGTGGTGGTTGAGACTCTTACTCCAGAGGATTTTACTTAAAATACGAACTTTTTTTTATATGTAATTTACTTTCTTCATCGCTCAAGAACTATCATTAGCTAAGTCATCCCTCTGAACGATGATGGATCTATTATTACAGTGCAGAGAAGGAAAACAGAATATTAAACTTGTAAACAATGGACTATTTATAAACTACATAATATGAACATTAACATAATGTACACACACACACGCACAAAACACACATGCATATAATAATAATAATAATAATAATAATAATAATAATAATAATAATAATAAAAGGAGCCCATAAAAACGCCAAAATATAGAGAGAAAAATATTTTCTCTCTATATTTTGGCGTTTTTATGGGTTCGTTTTATTAGGTGGAATTCTGTTGTAACAGAACACTTTTAGCAGTCACACACACACACACACACACACACACACACACACACACACACACACACATATATATATATAATATATATATAATATAATATATATAATATATATATATATAACATACATACATACATACATACATACATACATACATACATACATACATACATACTACATACATACATACATACACACAATTACCATAGTTTTGTTCAGTCCTGGAACCATCCCATGTCCAAAACATTATACAAGCATAAGCTTGTACGTCCTGTATCATTCATAAAGTAACGCATCTAAACACTGGCAAAACTCAGTGACAGCCAAATCATTCTAACGGGCCACACAGCTTGTGTGAAAAAAAAACAAGCAAATAATTCTCCTTTTTCTTTCGTAATTTCAACAAATTACCCATCAGATCACCCGGGGCAACCCATTGTTCCTCCAGCGCTTGCAAACTAATTGACCAACAGAGCCTAACAAGCTCGCCTCACGGTGTAATCAGCCAGGCAGTACATCACGGTTAATCCTTTATTTATCAAACTCACCGCCGCTAAATTTTTGGGCGTGGCTCCAACCAGCCCCACTTCATCCAGGTAATAAAGGCGCTCTCTGGAACGTGCCATTTCTGTTGCTTTCTGAATCATATGTAATGCGGAGTTTTGAATTCATTGTCTCTGGTTTGTAGACGTTTGTAGGAGGGAATCCTACTCATGGTGCGTAAAAATAATGGAAATGGACAGACAAAGATTTTATTTTTACGAATTAACTCGTAAAAATAAAATAAAACTACTTAATGCTAACTGAATGCCAATTCGTTTTTAATATTCATATTGGAGAAACAAATCCACAGTTATGTAAATGTACATGTATTCAAATTTAAAACTTTAAGGATCGAAAGCTATCTTTAAAGTTTTAAATTTAAATGTATGCACATTTACATAACTGTGGATTTGTTACTCCATTTGAAGACTCATGCTACTATGAGGATTTTTTAATATTCATAATATCATAAACATTTTCAAAAACGCTGTTAAGAATTAAACACAGACGATGGCTGAGGGAATAGTAATAATTACGAGCTGGAAAAGAAATGTCTGCCATTAGCAATTCAGACGATAATCTCCTGCTCAAGAAAGTGACTAAAACGTAGGCGGGTCTAAGCTGCAGCCGAGCGACCACACGGGATGAACGAGTTCAAGGGACAAAGAAAGAAGGCAAAATGATAATAAAGGAAAGAAGAAAAAGAGACAAATTGCTGGTCGTCGGAAATATATAAAAAGAGAGAAAACTTTCCATCACCTACTTGGGCCAAAGTTCCCCTCTCACTGCACTAGATCAGCTGCAAAAATGGCGTCCCATAGGAGGGCAATGATAATAACGACCTACATTCGCCATAAAATGAATGAATGAATGACGCATATTCAACACGGCCCGGGTGGGGTGGCGGCAGGGCTGGGGGGGCTGGGGAGTCTTGGGGGGGGGGGGGGGAGTAGGTGAGGGTCGAGTGAAATTATCGAAATAATGATAGCTACGTTGGACGACAAAGACTCCATATACCGTTAAGTTCCTTTCATCCAACAGAGTAGTTTTTCAACAGTAGCCCCTGAAAAGGCGGCCCCATCCCTGAGGAGCGTATTAAAGAGCGAGGGGATGCTTGATGGGGATCCCCTCCCCTATCCCAATGGGTCCTACCCGTTCCCTGAAGATCCCCCTGTATTCTCCATTCCCTGAGGGCTTCCGATTTTCCCCTAGAATTCCTACACTTCCTGAAGACTTCATTCCGCAATTCCTACTATGTTGTCAAACCGTCCATCTGTCCCCACCGATTCCCCATGCAGAGTACTCCTCCCATCATCAGGCCTCCCCTCCCCTCCCCTTCCCCATGAGGAAGTCTTCCCACTCCTCTCCCCAAACACTGACCCCGTACCAGGCTCCAAGGAACCCCAAAATGCGTTCGCATTATTTCCTATAGTTACCCTCACAACGACCATTCTGGGTTTCGTTTCCCAAGCTGTGAGTCACACTGCAAAACAGCTTTCAACGAGAGCCAGATATCTCGAAGTTCTTACATTCAATTTTAATAAAAATTATCATATAAATATAATATAATATAATATATATATTTTATATTATAGAGTGAAAATCGCCCTTATGGCTAATCTGGTAGTGTCAGTTTGTATATTAAGCCTTCTTTTGACTATGTTGTTCTTTGTAAAATCAGTTTGCCTCAGTAAAGGGTCCGAACAGGACCGAAAGTACTTGGCTATCTCGCTTTTTCATTTTTTCCTTCGTGGCAAAAAACCATTTATATATATATATATATATATATATATATATATATATATATATATATACTATATATATAAATGAAGACATGGTATATTTTCGAAAGTATTTATTATTAACAACACAAACAGCAGCGGTATTAGTGACGCCAATTGTACCATTTCCACCATAAGCATAATCTTGTCACTTCATTTTGGACCAAAAGTACAAAGAGAACCCTTTCAAGTTAAGCAATAAACTATATATATATATACATATATATATATATATATATATATATATCTATATATATATATATATATATATATAAACTATATATATATATATATATATATATACATATATATATATATATATATATATATATATATATATATGTATATATATATATAAATGAAGACATGTATATTTTTTCGAAAGTATTTATTATTAACAACACAAACAGCAGCGGTATTAGTGACACCAATTGTACCATTTCCACCATAAGCATAATCTTGTCACTTCATTTTGGACCAAAAGTACAAAGAGAACCCTTTCAAGTTAGCAATAAACTGCCACCAAAGAAAAGCAAAGAAAGAGGCAGACAAAAAAAATCGTTAAAAAAAAAAGCCTTTACTGAACTATGATTTTCAAGGTGTGGGGAAAAAACGAGGAGCCGAAATCTTCTTCGGCTGGGCCAAAAGTGTGGGAAAAATTCCTAGGTTTTATGTCGGCTGTAAGTCACGGTAACGACGAGAGAGAGAAACGAAAAAGGAGAGAGAGAGAGAGACGAGGAGAGACGAAGAGGAGAGAGAGGAGAGAAGAAGGAGAGAGAGAGTGGAAGACAATGCTGTGAAATAGAAAATGTGTGAATTTCAACATCCATAGAAGCAGAAGCACAATGCTTCGCGTCACAGACACAAGCGGTTGGATTAAATTGCTGGTTGTCGATGGTTGTGGGAAATATGGTCTTCAATTTCACACTGGGGAAACAATGGACGTAAGCAAACTCTTGATGAAAATAACAATATTCTTAAATCTTATTTCAGCTGAACACCAAATGCAATACGATATTAAATCACATACATCCTTCTTTTTATATTATATAATATTAATATATATATATAGATATAATAATATTAATTATAATAGAAATAAATTCAAATTTAGGTTACACAAAGCTTACAACATGGTAACATAACGTAATCATACATACACTACATCTGTTATATATTTATATATATAATATATATATAATATATATATATAATATATATATATATATATATATATTATACAAATATTTCTTATTTTCAGCTTTCACACAAAATGTAATACAATATTAATTCATACTACATTAATATATATATAATAAGTTATATATTATATATAATTATATTATAATATATATATATAATAATCTATATATATACAGTACTGAAAACAGGAACATACAGTGAGAGAGGGAGAGAGAGAGAGAGAAGAGTCGATATATTTAATATCTACATACAAGACAATAACATCAGAATGATAAAGTTGTAAGGAAAAAAAATCAAGAAACGAAGGAAACAGCAACAGATAAGAGATATAATACTAAGAAAGAGATCGCTCGTGCGCGTCTAAAGACCACAGCTGAACAGCTCTTACCAGTCGTTGAACAGGTGGAAACCACCACCGCTGATGACGTGAGAAGTCGTCCTCGGGAACCCCAGGTTTCCCGATGGATCGCGAAAGGAGGAGAAGAAGAAGAAGAAGAAGAAGAAGAAGAAGATGAAGAATTACAGCGGAAGGCCGTGTCATTCCGTCAAGTACTTGAAATGCAATATGCTTTACTCCCGACCAGAAAGTCTGATCAGGAAGTTGGCGTTAAGAGGGAAAGTCGTCGATATGGGAATGTTATTCCGAAAAGTGACCTCATACTCGAGTGGTGGTTTCGTCACCCAAGTGAATACTCATCGATACAATGAACCCATCATGAGACTAGTATATATTTGGTGGTTCATAACTTTTGTTAGTTTTAAGCTATATTTTACAAATATAAATAGATTGTACATTCATATAACAACGTAAAAGGATTTTTTTGTAAAAAAAAAAATAGAAACATTTAAAGTACTGAAAGGTATAACAAAAGAAAGGGCAAATGGCTGACGAATTTTGTGAATAGCGTATCTGAGAGAAATACTTCAGTCTCGGTGCTTTCATTCATTTGAATGAAATCTTTCGATTCCTTAAAAAAAAATGCGATCGGACCTCCAGCTTACTCGAGGAGTGTGCTAAAATCTATGGCCAAATGGGGCGTAGTTTCACCAACGAAAATTACAACAAATAAGCTACATTTTATTGGAAATATTTTTTCTGTAGAATTTAAGATGCACATTATTTATTTTTGCACATTTTCATTCTAATAAATATATCATAACTATCCTATCCTAGAATTCCTGTACCTTTAACTCAGCGCGAAACACCTTTTTCAGACCTTTTCAGGCTTTTCCATTGGCCTTTCCTACCCCCATCAACAAGAACAACAAAAGGAAAGAACAAGAACAACAACAAAAGTCATTTGTAGTCTTACTCCCCGAGTAATCGAAAAAATTGCCAAATGGATTAATGTTGTTGAAAAATAGTTCCCAGATAATACATCAACTATAAACCGGTAGGAGAGAGAGAGAGAGAGAGAGAGAGAGAGAGAGAGAGAGAGAGAGAGAGAGAGAGAGAAATCCAATATACTCATATATCACGACGTTAACGATATACCGATAGGTCGTATAGGAAGTTCAAATGCGTGCACCGGAATGTGTCGAGAAAAGGCCTACTAGAGAAGAAGAGGCCCGTAATGAGAAAGGAGGCTATAAAAAGGTGGGAGAAAACAAAAGCCACAACAATGACGGAAAAGCAGCAGGAGGAAAAGCAGGGGACAAGGTGAACGTGGAAAAAAAAGGGGGCTTTTGTCTCGAGCGCTGAATCATGAGTTGTCGTCATATAGGCTTCTTTTTTGTGTTCTCTTCGTCAGTAGGGTATTCATGTCATGATTGATTTCTGCTGTTATTCATATAACTTTTCCAAAGTTTTTATCTACTTATTTATTGGTTGATTGTCATCTCTGTAACCACTCGTTACTCTTGTATTGATCTATACATTTATTGATATTTAAATTTGTCCCCAATGAATTTTCATCTTATGTGCTCTCTTTTCTTGTAGAATTCTGGCATAAAAACAAAAATAGCAAATCAAAAGAATAAATACAATAACATCACAACAATAGCAGCAGAACCACCAATATTTGTACTGGTTGCTGAAGAAAGATATGTTTATGATCAGATACGATGAGATTCTTCCAGTGACGAATCATCCTGGCCCACATGAAAACAGAAGGGTCACAGTAATGCCCAAAAAAACAAATGAGGCCAGTAAAAATAAATAATGTCTTTATGAATAATGGCAAAAGAGAAAAGGTATTCCAACTGCATACACAAATAATGTAGGTAGAGTGAAGCAGCCATATGCTTATCGTAGGGAATGAACTACCAATGACGTAGGGTGACTGGACTATGTGTCAATCATTCCTCAGCAAAATCCTTCAACAACAAAAGGAAGTTTTCTTAATTTTTAATATTCGCTGCACAAACCTCACTTTGCAAAAAAAAAATTCTTATATCACAGAAAATGAGAAGTCATCGCAAAAAAGGGGAATTAAAACTTTCACAAAGTGAATAAAGAGATAGAATTGATTGAAATGGTCTTCTCAAAGACGTTAAGAAAAGACACGATACTACACCTCGCGTTCCCATGATATAATTGTGATTTATATATAAGCGCAGTTAAAGAGACCACATTACAGTATTTCGACATCATCTGGCTTCCATGTTATCTCTGGTCCATCTCCTTATATAATGAAGGTAAGATGATACATAAATATATCTGATATTTTTCAATGACCGTGAAAATAACCCTTAAAACAGATGGTGCCATCGAGCAACAATGGGACCATGAACTCCATATGAAGTCTCTCTCCTCTCTCTCTCTTCTCCTCGAAGTACGTGAGTCTTCGGATTACAGTAACTATGTCAGGTTAATGTTTACAACTTTTCCAAAGCACGAGAAGGAAATGATTCCTTGTTAAGTGGGCAATAAAACAGAATATACGAATCTCCTTAACCGTTGCTGTTGTTTTATTTTTATACTTTTGTAAATAATAATAATAATAATAATAATAATAATAATAATAATAATAATAATAATAATAATAATAATAATAATCCAGTAATTTTGTTGTGCATCTCTGCTCATCTTAAATATACTAGTTATAGCCGCAGCCCAAAGACCTAAAAAAAAAAAAAAAAAAGGCCAACGTCCTAGGGAAAAAACAAAAAAACAGGCCTACGGCTTACAAAATAAAGGCCAACAACCTAGGGAAAAAAAAAAACAGGCTTAAAAAAAACACCTTACAAAAATACAAAAATAAAGAATAATGAAAATAAAGCCACCACCAATGATCTAACAAAACAAAAAAAAATCTCAAGCAAAGCTGCCCTTAAAAGTTTCGCTAAATACAACTCCATGCAAGGAGGAGGTTGACTCCATGAAGCTGAGCGCTGCATCTCCCCTTTATCCGGACTTCTTGATCCGGATTAGGGCCACGATAAACGGAGGGCTGGTCTTCGCTCCTTTTGCCGAGAGAATAATCATCGACACGGCCTGAATGCTACAGATTATTATAGTCAATGCTCGGGCGAAAATCCGCCGCCCCCCACCACCACCGCCCCCGCAGTTTTTTTTTTTTTTTTTTTTTTTTTTTTTTTTTGTTTTTGTTTTTTTTTTTTTTTTTTTTTTTTTTTTTTTTTTTTTTTTTTTTTTTTTTTTTTTTTTTAAAGAAATAGAAGCCAGACTTGACTGTCGCAAGGCCAAAGGGTTGCTGAACTGAACGGCAAGTGATGATGAATGTTGCCAAGTTTGATCGAAAGCAGTTCAACGATCCATGATATTTTTCTGTTCCTTTAAATTCTTCAGGGCGACTGAGTTAAGATATATTAATACGGATAAAAAGGGGGGAATATAATGATTACAAATAACCTCGATAAAACAGGCTGGAATATACAAGTATGAAAAACTACGAAAACATATATAATACAACAACTCAAGTAATAAATCCCACTACCTAACAAGGCAGAAAAGTAAGCAAAACTACAGAAATAACTTACTAGCAAAATAAATGTAGGAAAAAAATAAAGGATGATAATCTATGAATAAAACAAATCACGATATTTCCATATTTCTCATTCCCGCCAATCAACCATTGCTACCAGAAAGGGACCCCAGAACCTTTCTTCTCACGACCAAAATTTGCTGGTTGAATTTAACCGCACAAACCAAGCAAGTCAGAGACGTTTGTATATGAACAAACTCATCCCCGCCATTGAAACAAACAGACATATAGACGTAGTACAGCGCTCCTGGGAAAATCCAAGTCAGTTTGCATAAATTCAGAGACCAAGGCCGGAAATGTCAGATAGAATTGTGAAGCCATATTGGTCAGCAGCGGGAGAGAGAGAGAGAGAGAGAGAGAGAGAGAGAGAGAGAGAGAGAGAGAGAGAGAGAGGTCTATAACGGGTTTGGGAAAACTAAGGGTAAGGGAGAGGAATGAAGGAAATTGAGTGGAAATTCCATTTGCAACTTCGAAGGCATATACGTATATACATATGTCACACACACACACACACACACACACACACACACACACACACACACACACATATACTATATATATTATATATATATTAGATATATATATATATATATATATATATATATATATATGCTGACTGAATAGCGTAATCCCATAGAGTTCTTAAAATCAATCGCTCTCAAACAACACAAACGCAGCATCTTCAGTATAATCATTCCATTTCCCTTTAATGAGTGTCAGCCTCGTTATAAGATCACGATATTCCCAGTGCTTATCTCTCTCTCTCTCTCTCCTCTCTCTCTCTCTCTCTCTCTCTCTCTCTCTTTCTGTTTTTAAAGGAGGTCTTGCTTGCTCGTTCCAATTTCCTCCGATTGTGAAGATTCATGACATACAGGATACGCCGACAATATCGGGCAAAAATAAAGTCAAACTGCACAAAGGGAAGATACACGATGGAGTTCTACAAGGCCTTTCGACTTTTTGCCCTTTACTTAGCAGACTGAAGAAATAATAAAAATAATTTTGGAAAGAAAGCTCGTATAAATCACAGATGGAGATTACAAAGGAAAAGGATTTGTGTGTATGTATATATGAATACACACACACAAACATATATATATAGATAGATAGGTGGATAGATGTATAGACTTCATGTGCCTCTCTCTCTCTCTCTCTCTCTCTCTATCTCTCTCTCTCTCTCTCTCTCTCTATATATATATATATATATATATATATATATATATATATATATATATATATATATATATATAATGAGCTGATTCAATACAGTTTTGAATATGCCTTTTCCGTGATAGTCTGAAGTCCCGTGAAACCGTTATAAGTGATACTGTGTGTATGTGTAACAAAACAAGTCAACCGCTAAAGACGTTACAAGTTAGCGTGGCTTTGGCAGTTCAAAAGAGTGCCACGCATCTCTATATCCCTTCTTGATTGGCCCTTGTGTCTAAGGAGCCAGAATAACAATCAGCTTCATGCATAATGATGTCATCTGAAAGGGGGCAATTGAAAAACAGGCCGCACTACCGGCCAGATCAGTTCGTTAGCGGGTCCCATACAGACAGAGTGCCCAGTGCCCGTCGGCCGCCACACAAAGACGTGTATCGTCATGAGTGTCAATAACAGTATAACCTGCCGTACGGTTGTGTACTTGCATAGTTTCACGTAATAATTACTAGTAAAGGCCACCTGTGTAGCTAAGAAGAATACACCTGTGTTACACGTTTCCTCGATTATTATTTTTGCAGGTCCTACATTGCATGCATGTCCTGTTTTTCCCTTCATATCCCGAACCCACACATGACCGAGATCAGGTCATATATATATATAATATATATATATATATATATATATATATATATATAATATATATATATATATATATATATATAATATATATATATATATATATATATATATATATATATAGATAGATAGACCGATAGATATAGACCAGGTGCGTCTATGTGTCTGGAGACCTTCAACTATACCCGGGTCATAACCTCCGTAAAGGGAACGTGTGAATTTATTGTGTAAATGTAACTGCGCGGCTATGAAAACAAAAAGTACCGATACCATTTATTTACACGCGAGAAATTTTCTCCAGGCATTACTGCTTCCTCTTGAATTGTTGTTGTCTAAGAATTTACGATAAAGTAATCATTGCCTCTGTAATAATTATTATTCTTATCAACGAAAACATTGAAAGATAACTTAAACAATAAAACTGACAATTATGCAAATATCTTAAAATATGTATTCCCCTTATATATATATATATATACATATATACATATATATATATATATAGGATATATATATATATATATATATATTAAGGGAATATATATATATATATATATATATATATATTATATATATATATATATATTATACACACACATCATAGTGTGTGTGTGTTTGAACGTGTTTTGTAAGTGTAAATGAGCTGTTATATGTCTATGTACACATACGCAATATATATATATATATATATAATATATATATATATATATATATATATATATATATATATTTATAGTAGCTAAGTTACGAAAAACTATTTAGCTACTAATGCCAATAGTTTCGCCGACTGCCCAATTACCTTACTTGACATTACGTACTATATGAATGCTAACAATCTACTTACATGACACATACGCACATATACGCAATTAGTGAGCATTTATGACCTAAAACAGAACTTAGGGCGAAGGAGGAATTCAGAATCAGGCGATAGAGGCGGTCTACAATAACGAGGAAGCGCATATTTCTAAGGCTACAACTGACTGGGAGTTTGCCACCTTATCCATTTCCGAATATATAGGGAAATTCTAAGAGAATGGACAATGAACCTAGGACCAAAGATATAAGCGGATCTATTGGTTTCCTCCCACTGGGTGTGGCAGCTCTATGAGCAAGAGCCCGTACTGGCATAAGGCCAGTTTAATCAAATACAGCTACGGGTGACGTGTAAGAGTACTGATCAGCGTCACTGAGCATCCATAACTCAGAGAGAGAGAGAGAGAGAGAGAGAGAGAGAGAGAGAGAGAGATTTTATCATAAATTCTACATTACATACAATCGTAACGAAAGAGAGATGAGGGCATATGTTCCAAAACTTGTCTCATTTTCGAGAGAGAGAGAGAGAGAGAGAGAGAGAGAGAGAGAGAGAGAGTAGATTTGAGAGAGAGAGTTATTTATAAATTCTACATTACAAGCAATCGTAAGGAGAGAGAGATGGGGGCGTATGTTTCAAAACTCGTCTCATTAGAGAGAGAGAGAGAGAGAGAGAGAGAGAGAGAGAGAGAGAGAGAGAGAGAGAGAATTGGCATTCAAAATGAATAAAGAGAGTGGGGCTGAACAAACGGATAAATTGTCGACATAAAAAGAGACGTCACGATGAATGAAAAGAAAGTAATTCAAGACACAATGTTTCCCAGGGTCATATTCTGCTCTCTCGCCCGCATGCAACCTTGTAATGTTTTCTGTTGTGAATATTATTATTATTATCTGGGATTCGCTCTCTTTATTTTTTTTTGGGGGGGAGGGGAATTCTTTTACTTTTCACGATTTAAATTCTGTCAATGATTTTTTTAATATTTTAATTTTATTTGATGCTTTAAAAATAATGATAAGGACGAAGCTTAGACACTATATATGAAGGCATTTGAGAGATTCGGTAAACAATTTAAAGTTTTCCATTTTTTTGTATTAATCTAATAACAAAAACAACATCATCATCTTTGGCTCAATGCACACACAACACACACACACACACAGAGAGAGAGAGAGAGAGAGAGAGAGAGAGAGAGAGAGAGAGAGAGAGACCGACGGTTGAAGAATGACACAAAGACTAACAGAATAATCCAGAGAGCCTCTATTCATCTCTGCTGCATCAATTTCTCCACCAAACTAATCTTGTTAAGGAGAGCATACGTCTCTCTCTCTCTCTCTCTCTCTCTCTCTCTCTCTCTCTCTCTCTCTCTCTCTCTCTCTCTCTCTCTCCTGTATCCTTACAACTCCTACTTTTTAAAGTAAGTTGTATATTTCCCAAGATATAAATAATATAAATAAACCTAAGCTACAAGAAATGGAAATGGAGTTTCACGCCTAGGCCTATAACCCTCAGTAGTCTCACCCCGGTGAAAATAATTAAGAACAGATGACTATCATTACAGCGCAAAAAAGCCCGTAAAAACAAAAATAAAAAATAATAAGAAAGAGCAAAAATGAATAGGCAAATATCGCATGCTACGCAAAATCGCCGAGTGAAAAACGCAGCCCGTCGCCATAGCAGCAGCAGAGAGAAACCAGCCCATCCTCTCCACCCGCGCTTTTGTATTCCTCGTAACATCATACACAGCCTTGGGGACGACGTAGGAGGAGGAGGAGCAGGAGGAGGAGGATGAGGAGGAGGAGGAGGACGCAGGCCGCGGTCACGTTTACTAGCATGTCACACGCCCCTCCTGCAGCACCAGCACTCGTCCTGGCGTAGCGCAGACTTGCAACAGCGTCGCATAAAACGTCGTTGCTTCGCGCCTCTCCGGCTCTCTTGGGGGTTGTCTCGGGTCGTCCTGGGATGATGGGAGGGGATCACGCGGGGGGGGGGGGGGGGGGGAGCCTGCTGTCTCGTGCGGTGACTTGAAGGAGGAGGCGGGGCTTCGGTACTGGGGATGGGGGAGGAGGAACCGGGGAGTGACGTCACACAGCCTCTCGGCTCAACTTCCGGTCAAATGGAGAAACCCCGATAGCGGGACTTGGACAATATAATTTTAATTCGACGCTTCATTTGAGACTCGTCATTATTTACACGAACCTTTCTGGTTTAATTGTAATTTTTAAATTGTTTTGTCAGAATATATATTTCTTCAAAATCGGTTTAACCGAAGGTTTAAAGGAAGGGGGTGAATAACCACACACCATGCACTAAAGTTGCTGAATGCCGCCTGCTTATGGCACGCTATTGGCGAAAAACAATAATTTAACACTAGAACCCACCAGTCATTTTGGAAATGATAAAATTAATTAATTAGCATGACTGCTTTTGGAAATGATTAAAATTAATTAGCATGGCTTAACGTTATATCATCGTTATTCAGTTCAGTTGATGCTGCATGACTTTTGCTAACTTAGTGAGTAGTATAGTTCATTATGGTGAAATAATTTAGTTAATTTCCATATAACTTTTTTCAGTACAGCGCCCACTACTACAAACGGCCCAAGCAGTCTGCCCTGAAAGCTTACAACCGTGTCTAGTGACCAAACCTGTAAGTTCTGATGATGAAGTCAGCCAATCTGAGGGTGATGAGTCGGAAGTGATAACATCAAATTTAGGATAGTACGGTATCCTCTCTCTCTCTCTCTCTCTCTCTCTCTCTCTCTCTCTCTCTCTCTCTCTCTCCGTCCTTTGTAATCCTATATAGATATATACTATATATATATATATATATATATATATATATATATATATATATATATTATATATAGATATATATATATATATATATATTATATATATATATATATATATATAATACATATATATATATATTATATATATATATATATATATATATAGATATATATATATATATATATATAATATATATATATTCCCATAGGAGCTTTACCATTACCTATTATTATTTATTGTATTTGCTATTATTGTTGTTGTTGTTATTACTGTTGTTATAATTATTATCATTATTATTATCATGTTATATTTTGTTGCCAAATATTAGCCTACTGTGTATATTTTTTTTCTTCCTGAATTCAATATCCCTCACATTTTACAGAGGAACTTCCCTTCTCAAGAAGAGGATTTATCATCAAACACATTAGAGCTAAATGTGGTACGGTGGTGGAAAGTAACATCTCAAGCAGATAAGATTGTGGATGATTTTCTCAGCAAAACATCTGGCCCCCTTTTGCAAAACGTCTTGTACACAAAAGGAGCTACATGAGTGCCTTTTCGATACTTATAGATGATTTTTATAATTGAACATATAGGAAATGCACTGAAGCTCAAGGCAGAAGAGTCTTGAAAAAAACGATAATTACAAAGTATCTCGTGAAGAAATTACTAGCAGTAATTGGAATCATGTATGCTCGTGGGGATATTGGGAAAGAATCAGTCAATTGATCATCTATGGTCAAGAAAATGGGGTCCACCCTTTTTCAGGGATACAATGCCACGTCACAAATTCAAAGAGCTAATGCGGTTTATAAGATTGACATAAGAACAATGAGGTCAGAAACGTTTACGTACAGATAAGTTTGCTTATATTTCTGAAGTGTGGGATAGATTCATTGAGAAATGCAAAGCTGCTTATAAGCCACATGAGAACATCACAATTGATGAACAACTTTTTCCCTCAAAATGCCGATGTCCTTTTCTACAGTATATGGGAAATAAACCAGACAAATTTGGAATAAAGTTTTGGATTGCTGCTGATACAGAATCAAAGTATATGCTAAATGCTTTCCTTACTTGGGAAAAGATGAATTTGTTTCGACCAGCAAATCAGCCCTTATCAACTCATGTTGTGCTAAGACTAATGGAACCATTCACTGGGAAAGGTAGAAATGTCACAACTGACAATTTCTTCACATCGCTTCAGTTAGCTGAACATCTGAAAGCTAAAAACACCAGCATTGTTGGCACAATGTATAAAGCCCGTAGAGAAATTCCATCTCAAATGAAGTCATGGAAAGGTCAACTGTATGATACACTTCTGCTGAAGAATAAGGATACGACCTTGGCAATATACCAACCAAAGTAGAAAAACAAGACAGTCTTTATACTCAGTTCACTTCATCGCACGTTTTTTCAATAGAGATGGACAGAAGAAAAAAGCCAGAAACTGTTGTGGATTACAATGCAACAAAATTTGGAGTAGACGTACTTGACCAAATGGCACGTAATTATTCCACAAGGTGCCCTTCCAGACGTTGGCCTGTTCATGTATTTTACAATATTCTTGATCTTGCAAGTATCAATGCACGGCTATTGTATTCAGAGGTCAGGGGAAAAACTAAGGCGTCAAGGAAAAACTAAGCCGTCATGATTTTAATCTTGGATTAGCAGAGGAATTGGCATATTCTTTGAAAAATCTAGAGTTGGCAGAAAGTGCCGAAGATTCTGATGAGATTTTGGAAGAGGAGAGTAGAACACCAAATAAGAAACGGAAGCAATGCCAAATCCACCTGTGCAAAAACAACAAAATCGTGATGTACTGCAAAAACTGTGAGAAATATGTGTGTGGAAAATGCACTGCTGTAACTAACAAGAAGTGAGGATATAAATGTTATTCATCACAGACCTAATATTCAAATTCTGTCATATCAAAACAGCAAAAACCTTTCCCCAAATCAATATGGATGTTTATTTTACAAGTTGTTTGGCTAATACCAAGTAACACCTGAATTTACAATTTTGAGAACGTTTCCCATAATATATCAGTTTTATTTGATTTTAATTGTTATCACTTTTTGCTATTATTGTACATTTTCATTTAGAGGAAGAAATGAAGAAGTTTATTTTTTTATGAAAATGTAATCCTATAAAGAAAGCACAATAAAGAAAAAAAAATGATTTTTTATTTTCATTCCTATAGTTATCTAGAATGGAAAAACTTTGTAAAACTCTATATTTAAGCATAGCCTTAACATGTAATTCCTCCTTGATTTCAATGCAAATGGTATACTAACTGGCATAAAGTAGCAACAGAACTAATAAACTAATTTTATTGGGTAATTAGATAGTTTTCTATAAAAGCAGTCAAAATGACTGCTTGGCCGCGACGTAAAAAGAAAGAAAACGTTTATTTTCTTTCTTTCTTCTTTCTAATCTCGAGACAAAGAAAAGACATCAGGAGTCGTATTTACTGCCGACAGAAATGCAAGCAATATATTTCTTCAACCTGGATGCCTGTGCGTTTCCTTTTTACCAAGCAAACAAAAAGAAAAATAATAATAATGAAATAAAATAAAATAAACACATTTTCATCTTCAAAACATCATCACAGAAAAACAGAAAAATAAACGTCCCCAACCCCCCCCCCCCCAACCCCCCCCCCCACAAAAAATGACGAAAGAAACGAAGGAAAAGAATAAAAAATCGCCCTACCTATATATATATATATATATATATATATATATATATATATATATATATATATATATATATATATATATATATATATATATATATACTTCCGGAAGTTCAACGATACACGAGAAGTGAATTCAGACGACAGTTTTTATCTAACCACACTATCTTAACTATCGTCGCCTCCCCCACCTCTCCCTCTCCCCCCCCTCTCTTGTTTCTCAGCTCCTGACCTCAACCCCCCAGCCTCTCTCTCTCTCCTCTCTCTCTCTGCAAAACCTGATTCTCTTTCAGGGGAACTCTTTTCGACCAGCCCCACCCAACTAGCTAAATAATACTTTTCCGACTCGGTAAAAGGAATGAAAAGAGAGAGAGAGATATTTTAAATATCGATCAAAGAGACAAATCTTTAGTAAAACATTATGGTATTATTATTTCTTTGGAATATGGAAAGTTTCAAAAATAATATATATAATATATATACATTATATGATATACCATATATATATATATATATATATATATATAACGTATATAAATGTATGTATATATAACATATATATATATATATATATATATATATATATATATATATATATAAATATATATATACACATACAATTTTTAAAACATTCTCATATACCATAGAAATAATTTCTTAATTTTTTTACTACAAGAATTTGGTCTCTTTGAAACAAATACACACACACACACACAGACAGACAGACAGACACCACCACACACATATATATATATATATATATATATATATATATATATATATATATATATAGATACTGCACATGCAACATTGCATAGCACAGCAGGTTGTGCAAAGGAAATCAGCAGAAGTAGAGAAAGAGAGAAGGAGAAATAAAGAGACCATTTACAAAGACGTTTGAGAGACAATTTGTTGTGTGGAGAGAGAGAGAGAGAGATTTCCCTCCTTATCTGAAAGCCATCTCCCCGAGCAGTACACTGGAATCGAAACCTATCTCCAACTTGTCCCGGAACTTGATTCACTCACTGGAAGTCGGAACCTGCATACGGAATAAAGCCGCCACCTTTAGCTGTAATAAAAATTAAGAGCAATGCTGCTTATATATATAAATATGGGTTCTCAGCGGCCAATCTTGGGAAACGAGTCACCTGCCAATGCTGCTAGCTATATGGCTCCTGAGAGAGAGAGAGAGACCCTCTGAAGTCCTTCTCCTATTTTTCCGCAATCATCTAGAAGTTTATTATTTCAACCAAGTTCTTATCTCACTCCTGTTTCTCCATCTCTGTAACTCAGCCACGACCTATAATAGTCGAGTATTAATCATGTAGTACATTAATCACTGTTTATGTGTGAGCTTGAGAGAGAGAGAGAGAGAAATAGAGAGAGTGAGAGAGAGAGAGACAATGCTATGTAAGCATTACGATTTGAGCATTAGTATCTATGAAGCAAATAAATAAATAAATCACTTAATAAAAACGAAAGAACAAAATATATTGAATACCTTGCGTTCAAGCGAAGACCGTCAAAAGAGAAGTTCGGTACAAAAGTGAAATTTATTATTATCATCTAAAAGCTGCGAGCAAATAAATTCCGAAAACATTAACGACAGGGACGTCAGACACGTTTTAAAAGTCAAGGAGGGTGAAAATAAAAAAAATGAAGAATAATAATATAAAAAAAACTGAAGTGAATATGATGTAAAAAAAATATTCAGTCGTTTCCTGTGATAGAATAATATCTTGGCGATTTCCTTAAAAAGGCATTACTGATAACATTATGAATTCGTCAATATCTGCCTTTTTGGCCAACACCCCCCCCCCCCCTTCCCCAAGGTCATCACTTCAATAGTCCCCCACACCCCTAGGGTCCCATATCAACCCCAGACGTAACCCAACATATTTTTAGAATTTTATGACCGAATAAGCTATCAATAATTTCCTTAAAATGGCAACGTTGATGACATTGGATATTCATCAATACCTACCATATTGGCCCTCTCCCTCCACCCGGACATCACTTACATAACCAACCAACCACCACCCACAAACCCCGCCCGCCCCCTCCCCCCCCCCAACCCCCCTGGGCCCAAATCAACCCCAATGTAAAATAAAATATCAGTTTCTTACGACTGAAAAAGCTATCAATAATTCCCTTAAAATGGCATAGTTGATAACATTGTCAATCCATAGATTTCTGCCTTCTTGGCTGCTCCCCGGCCCCCAACGTTCCCATACCCGACCCCAGATGACCCCAGACGTCCAGCAACACCACGTGGTCCGTGCTGTCTTCCTTCCTCGACTGGAGATCTCTCCTCCTCACTCCCCCTCCCCCATCCCCCTCCTCTGAGGGAGAGGAGACGACCTTTTCTAGGCAGATGCTGGTGTAGATGGGAGGCAAGACTTGTCAGGTCCCGGATGCTGTTGAAAATTGTTTTTGTTGTTTGTTCGTTTGTTGTTTGTGCCTATGTATATACACCTCGCACAATCTTCGTCTACTGCGTGTTTGTTTTGTGCATGTACTTTTCTTCTTATTTAACCTGTATATAATGATCTTTCATAAACGAACATAAATGGATTTTGTTCCAAAAACACACCATTAACGTACGTAGCACCTATCTGTGTGAGTGTATATGTATGTATATGTATATGTATATATATATATAATATATATAATAATAATAATATATATATATATAATAAATACAAATACATACATATGTATATATAATATATATATATATATATATATATATATATATATAGTTGATAATAGTTAGTATTTTACTTTGCGTTTGTGCCAATCTCACTGTAAGTCAATCAATCACACTTCTTAAATGCCTATCAAGTTCATTCTATGAACAGTAATATCGATCTAAAATCATTCCTGTACATTCTTAAATCTTCCTTGGATATATATGTATATATATTCAAACGAATCTGAGATCCCCAAGAGAAAAAAAAATACGTAACAAACTTCGTTTGTCGAATAACCATGTATCAATTTTATCAAGCTTATAATTTCCAAAACATCTTAACAACACCTGAATTTTGGAATATTTCTGAACCCTTAAGGCGACAAAAGTATAAATAATAACGAAAGTTTCTTTCACTCCAAAGTAATCACACCACCGACGACATTTTATAGCTTTTTGAGAGAACATACAGCAGTTATATGAAAAACATTATCGCCAATTTGATCGTCATTTCCACTCAATATATCCTGAATCATAGCGATGGTCTCGGAAGATGATAATAATGAATCTTGGAAATGAGGATAATGACTCTTGGAGTGAATGACGATGAATCTTGGAAATTATTATAATAAATCTGGAAAGTTGATGATGATGATGAATCTGGAAGACGATAATAATGAATCTTGGAAATGATTACAATGAATCTAGAAAGATGATAATAATGAATCTTGGAAATGATTACAATGAATCTCGGAAGACGATAATAATGACTCTCGGAAGATGATAATAATGAATCTTGGAAGACGATAATAATGAATCTCAGATGATAATAATAACATATCTTGGAAATGATGATAAGGAATCTTGGAAATGAGGATAATGAATCTTGATGGAATCAAGAAGTTGGAATAATGAATCTTGGAAATGATTATAATAAATCTCGGAAGATGATAATAATGAATCTTGGAAATGATTATAATAAATCTCGGAAGATGATAATAATGAATCTTGGAAATGACGATAATGAATCTTGGAAATGATTATAATAAATCTAGGAAGATGATAATAATGAATCTTGGAAATGAGGATAATGAATCTTGGAAATGATTATAATAAATCTCGGAAGATGATAATAATGAATCTTGGAAATGAGGATAATGAATCTCGGAAGATGTTAATAATGAATCTCGGAAGATGATAATAATGTATCTTGGAAATTATCATAATGAATCTTGGAAGTTATGATAATGAATCTTGCAAATGATTATTATGAATCTTGGAAATAATGATAATGAATCTTAGAAATGATTATAATGAATCTAAGAGGATAATAATAATGAACCATGGAAATGATAATAATGAATCTTGGAAATGATTATAGTGAATCTCGGACGACGATGATGTTGAATCTTGGAAGATGATTAAAATGATCAATAAAAGCAGAGATCCAGAATATGCAGATAATAATCAGTATCGTGGGTCAGAAGTCCTATACCCGACGAAAACCGTGGAAGAAGAAGAAGTAGAAGAAGAAGAAGAAGAAGAAGAAGAAGAAGAAAAAGAAGAAGAAAGGGCACTTAAAAGCAGAGAACTGAATAAATAAAGGTGTATTTACTTTACATAAAGGAGAACCAGGTGGAGCAGAAAAGTGACCATACGCCTTGCTAAGGAGTGGGATTTTTCCTCTTTTGTTTGGCTCCGCATTTACGTACATAAGGGCGGGCCTGATGACACAAGCTCATTGCGTGCCAGGGGTTCGGAAGAGGCAGACGAGAGAGAGAGAGAGAGAGAGAGAGAGAGAGAGAGAGAGAGAGAGAGAATTAAGCTAGAACATTCCTCAAGAGTACACACAAAAGTCTATAAACAAAAAAATAAATTAAACGAATAATCTTGGCGGACTAGAGAGAGAGAGAGAGAGAGAGAGAGAGAGAGAGAGAGAGAGAGAGAGAGAGGAGAGAGAGAGAGAGAATTAAGCTAGACTCAAGAGTACACACAAAAGTCTATAAAACAAAAAAATAAATAACGAATACAAATTCTGGCGAACATAGAGAGAGAGACCTTACCTTACGACCTTACATCTTGTTCGGGTTGCCCAGGTCAGTGTGGCACCTCTAATGTCTACCAGAGAGTTGCTAGTACATCTTCCGGTATATTTTGCATCTTCCAATCTTGGATGGTCTGGGATGCAGTTTAGATATTTGTCGAGCTTATTCTTAAACACATCTACGCTCACTCCTGATATATTCCTCAGATGAGCTGCAACGCATTGAATAGACGCTGCATTATCGATGCTGGTGCGTAGTGGATTAATGTCCTGTGTGCTTACTTATTTTTCCTGGTATAGTTTTGGGCACTATTAATCTACCTCTGCTTGCTCTTTCTGATATTTTTAGTTCCAGATATTTTCTGCTATTCCTTCTATCTGTTTCCATGCCTGAATTATCATGTAGCGTTCTTCTTCTCCTTTCTAGACTATATAATTTTAAGAATTGTAGTCTTTCCCAGTAGTCTAGGTCCTTAACTTCTTCTATTCTAGCTGTAAAGGACCTTTGTACACTCTCTATTTGTGCAATATCCTTTTGATAGTGTACCATATCATATTGCAATATTCAAGTGGACTACGAACATATGTTTTATAAAGCATAATCATGTGTTCAGCTTTTCTTGTTTTGAAGTGCCGTAACAACATTCCCATTTTTGCTTTACATTTTGCCAACAGAGTTGCTATTTGATCATTGCATAACATGTTCCTATTCATCATCACACCAAGGTCTTTAACTGCTTCCTTTTATTTGTGATGGTCTCATTAGGTCCCTTATATGCATATAGCTTTCTTTCTCTGTCTCCATAATTTATTGATTCAAATTTATCAGAGTTAAATACCATCCTATTTACCTCTGCCCAATCATATACTTTGTTAAGGTCTCTTTGTAGAGAGTTCCTATCTTCATCACAAGTAATTTCTCTACTTATTCTTGTGTCATCTGCGAAACTACTCACTACCGAATCCTTCACATTATTGTCTATGTCTTCAATCATAATAACAAACAGTATTGCAGCTAACACCGTACCTTGCGGCACATCGGATATTACCTTGACTTCATCCGATTTCTCGTCGTTTGCAATAACTATCTGTTTTCTGTTGTGTAAAAATTCTTTAACCATCTTCCTACTTTATCACGATATTGTGTTTTCTAATTTTCTTTCGCTAATATATTATGGTACTACTTTACAAAAGCTTTTGCAAAGTCTAAATAAACCACATCTGTTTCATTTCCGCTTTTCATATTTTTGAATATGTTCTCACGGTGGACTAACAGTTGGGTTTGTGTACTTTTTCCGGGTACGAAACCATGTTGTCCTATTTATTAAACAAATTATTTTTTATTAAATGTTTCATAATATTTTTCTTCATTACCCTTCATACACTTCATAATATGTGATGTTAGACTCACAGGCCTATAATTACTTGCCTCTAGTCTTGATCCACTTTTGAAAGTACGGGGTAATATATGCTAATTTGTGCTTCCTCATAAATCTTGCCTGTATCTACACTTTGTCTTAATAATATTGCAAGTGGCTTTGCGATAGAATGAACTACTTTCTTTAACAAAATAGCAGGGAATTCCATCAGGCCCTGCAGCAGCTCCATTTTTAATTTCATTAATAGCCTGCACAATATCAGCTTCATTAATATCTATGTCAGCTAAATATTCACTATTTTCATCCCTTACTTCTATATCATTATCTTCATTATCTATTCTAGGGGTGAATTCTCTCTTATATCGTTCTGCCAGTATGTTGCAAATTTCCTTTTTTTCATTCGTTAATCTCCCTTCATTCTCAGAGGGCCTATTTCTATTCTTCTTTTATTCATCTTCTTCGCATATGAGTATAATAGTTGGGGTTTTGCTTGATATTTAATAGGGTTTTTTCTTCCAAGTCCCGTTTTTCATTTCTTTTGATTGTATAATCTTTTGTTCTGCATTTTCTATCTTACTTTTTAGTTCTATAACTTTCCATGCATTTTTTTCTCTTTTTGCAAGACCTTTTTTCCACTTTCTGATTTTCTGGAACAAGATCCTTCTGTCTCTTGGTATGCATGAATGATGTTTACTTTTCTTCTTCGGTATATATTTTTCCACTATTTTCTCCAATATTTTATATAATATCTCCGTATTTACCCTTATGTCATTCACTTACGAAAATGTTATCCCAATCTTTGTTTAATTCTTCATTAATTTCTGACCATTTTATATTTTTACTGTAGAAGTTGTATTTTCCATATCCTTCCCACTTTTTCATTTCTTGCTTATCTCTATTTTCACTTGCTTTGGAATGAACTGTTAATTCTATGACATTATGGTCTGAAATATTCGCATTATAAACTATTATTTCTTTAACATAATTCATCTCGTTCACAAATACTAGGTCTAAAGTATTTTCCTTTCTTGTTGGCAGGTGATTTATTTGTTGAATGTTGTATTCTAGTAGCATATCTAATAGCTTTTTCAAATTGCCGCTTATCTTCTGCACTACTATTACTCTCTTTTTATATGTATAAGTACAACCACAATCTCCTATTCGTTCTTTCCATTCTACGAAAGGAAAGTTGAAGTCACCAGATAGGAGAATAGTCCAGTTCCTTGTGATTTCTACATATATCATCCAATTTTTCAATTATTAAGTCAAACTCTTTAGTATTAGGAGGTCTATATATTACTAATGTTCATCAATTTTTCAGATTCAAATTCTACCGCTATTAGTTCACATTCTGAGTTACTATATTTCTCATATATTTTTCCTTGTTTTTTTGTCTTTCCCATATATTGCGGTTCCTCCTTGATTCTATTTTTTCTATCTGATCTATAAGTTTGGAACCCTTTTATTTGATCATTCATTCCAGTCTCTTGGGAATACAGGTTTCACTTATATTCATTATATTCTATTTTCTTTTTTCATTTTTGGGTTAGTTCTTCTAAGTACTCTATTTTTCTTTTTGAGTTACTCGTAACTAAACCCTGCGCATCATCACTATGATGGTTTGCGTGTTTTCTCCTTCATTTAATACTGGTAGTAATAAGGATTTTCCATGTCTCTTTCCTGTTCTGGTATGTTGTTCTTTTTTTCATTTCCAGAAATTCTGACATTAAAAAATCCAACTTTTCCATAATATTTGATCTTCCTTCATCATAATTATTTCATTTTGTGTCTGAATCTGCAATTTTCTCCGTTTCTGCAATATCCTCTTGCATAATAAATACAGTTATTATCTCTTGAGTAGAATTTCGGAGCTGATGCTTTGAAATTTTTTTGCTGACACTCTGCATATCTCATTGGTGGTTTGCTTTTCTCTTTTACCTGATATTCTTGATTTCTCTCTTTATTTGTTTCTTTCTTATTTTGGATTTTATTACTTGGTTGGTTATTTATTTGATTATGATTCATGGCTACAGGGTGCAATATATTTGCATTTTTTGTCGAACTTACATCCTTTTCCTTCTTTTAGGTTTTTACATATTTTTGGATGCAGATCTCTGCAATCACACCCCTACCATCTAAGTATGCACATTTACCATATATTTCATAGTTTGACATATCTTTAGGATGTTTGTAGTAACATCTTTCTCCAAATCTGCAATTCCCTCTTTTCAAAAGGTTGCGATTTTGTCTTTCTTGTCTATTTTTTCCTCTTTCCCGTCATTTGTATAGATCTTGGGTGAGCCTCTCGGGATTTGCTTTTCTGTTGTCATATCGTAATTTATTTCGTTCGTAGGTATGCTGCTTTATTGCCTCATATGTAGTATCAATGAGTATCTCTGCATCCATACTTTTATCTTGTTCTTTGTTTTCCTTATTTTTTTTCTGTCATTTCATTTTGTTTACTTCTCTTCCGTTTTCCTCTTCTTCTTTTTCTTCTTTCTTCTTCCTCTTCCTCTTCTTCTTCATCCTCAACTATTTGACATTCAATCTTGATTTAATAACATGTCTATCCATGATAGACATGTTGCAACAAAATTCTTGTATCTTTTCTCAAATCTTGTATTACCTCAGCACACTGTGGATGGGTCGGAATGTTGCATGCAGCACATTTTCTGATTAGGTTTTGTGGATGACTATGCTATACCAAACCTTACACAGTTTGCATGCTTTTGGCATTCTTTTTTCCTAATGCATCAATTAGGATATTCACAAGATTCACCTTATTCACTTTTCTTTTGTCGGAATATGGTTGGTTTATGTATATTTTCTTTATGAGTCTCTTGAACCACTTGGAGATTTGAACAGAAGATTTTCCAGAGATTTTCATTGAGAGAATTCCAGCTGAGGAACATTATCCTTCTAAGAGTATTCTTATTTCAAAATGCTATAAAATTCTTTTGGTTACGGACAATTCTTGGCTGATTTCATAGATGAGATGCCAGTTCCCTTCCAGCTACCTTCATGATTGACGAAGACAGCTAGACACGACCAAGATTACGCCACCTTCTTCCGAGAGAACGACTGCCAGAATTGTTCAGAGATAGTAGACACTTGAGACGAACTGAGAAGACGCTTTATTCCGACGATTTTCACACGAATCGATTGACCGATGGAGAGCAGAACAAGCTAGAACATTTCTCAAAGAATACACACAAAAGTAAAACTTGTGATAAATCTAAAAAAATTGAAATAACGACTCAACAAGCGGGTAGCGAACTCACCAAGAAGATGGCTACGAGAGAGAGAGAGAGAGAGAGAGAGAGAGAGAGAGAGAGAGAGAGAATTAAGCTATAACTTATTTCTAAAGAGTATACACAAAAGTCAATAAGAAAAGTATAATCAAATAAATAACCAATAAGTTGGAACATTTCTCAGGAGTTTAAAAAAGGAAAGTCAATTAAATAAATAAATAAATAACCAAATACTATGCTGGTCGACTACAACTCAGAAGTTGTGAGTGGAAAAATAAATGATATACTAAAGTACAAATACAAGAATAAGATAATTAACAAATAAATTGTAACACAACTACGGCAAACAATGAGAAGTGATAAACTCAGGTTATATTCTGTTCTAGATCTTCAGTATATATATATATATATATATATAAATATATATATATATATATATATATATAATATATATAGAGAGAGAGAGAGAGAGAGAGAGAGAGAGAGAGAGAGAGAAGAGAGCCTGTTCCAATCTCTCCGTACCTCAAGTGAACCAACGATGCAACCGGAAGAATAAAGAAATAAATGAATATAATAAGAGGAGAATAGCGAAAACAGATGATGAAACTAACCACCGATAATTACTGACAGCGTAAAAACATAAACGGACAGACGAAAGTGGAGGATATCCGAATGCAATGACGCTTATTTCGCGCCATAAGTCGACGGAAATCGCACGAATGCCTTTCGCTCAGCGACTACCGACGAATTAAAAAAAGAAGAAGAAAACTTAGGTAGATCCAATCGGCCAACCACCCCCCCCCACCCCCCCCCACACACACACACACACACACACACACACGACAGCACACACACATTTGTTGCTGGCTGCATCTCCTGCCGCCTAGACCAACTTCCCTTCACACGCCGCTAGCATCGCCGGAGATGTGCATTGTCACTTTCTCTCTCTCTCTCTCTCTCTCTCTCTCTCTCTCTCTCTCTCTCTCTCTCTCTCTCTCTCTCTCGGTCGGCGCATCGGCGGGGATTTTAATCCTCATTTTGGATTCCTTGAAACAACGACCCGGATACGCTTGAATGCGATCTGTTGATTTTTACGGCTCAATAGATTACGCCTCCTCCACAGAGAGCGTCACTGCTTATATACGACTGCGGGCATCTGCGAGGGAGAGAAAAGGCAACATTTGCCTGTGATCTCTCTCTCTCTCTCTCTCTCAATCTGTGTGTGTGTGTGTGTGTGCGTGGAAAAGTATCATAAATTATGAGTTGCTTGAAATTAACGGATAATATAAATTATCTGGGAGAGAGAGAGAGAGAGAGAGAGAGAGAGCCCTGAATGTTGAAGTTTCTCAGGTGTTCGACCACTGATCGAAGCATCATCATCATCATCATCATTAAAGATCTAAGAGTTCCGAAGCGAAATGCTTCGAACCAAATGTTCCATTCACCGAGCCTCTCTACCTCCGTGCTAGAAAGTAACATTTTTTTCCCCCTTGCCTAAAAAAGACCGTCTAGCCAAACTTCTTTTAATTTTTTATCACTGAACGGAATATAAATTAAGTTTCCAACACACCTGGTTTCGACGCTCTCTGTCTCTTGATTGATTGCGAATTATCTGGCGTCACAACAACCAGGGTCTCTTTATAGACATTCAAAATTAAAAGGGGGAATTATATGTACTACACTGGTTCCTCTCTCATCTGAAGAGATCTCCTTTGGACTTGATTTAGAAGGGTAATGCAATTTACGGTGACCTCTTGCTGTTTTCTAGGTAGTCTTGCCAAGTCCGTCAAGAATTTTTTTATTTCAATACGAGAGTGCAGATGAAAGTATACGCATGCGCGCCACACACACACACACACACACACACACACACACACACATATATATATATATTGTGCATCTCTATATATTAAGATTTTGAGAGTAAGAAAAAACAATAGAAAACGCGACCAATGGATACACTTCTTCCTTTTTTTTTTATTGAGATTTTTACCGTGAAAGCGGGCGAAAGGGAATGGTAAAAAAAAAAAAAAAGAGAAATATGATCGACAGAGAGAGAGAGAGAGAGGAGAGAGAGAGAGAGAGAGAGAGAGAGAGAGAGAGAGAATTCTCTGACCGTCCATTCTTTACGCCAGAACTTTTTAGAAGCACACTTTCGCCACAAGAATCCTTCCACTCGCAGGAGACAGAACTTCGTCAAGGAACCATGACGATGCAGTTTTACTCAAGTACAGCGCAGCTTCCTAATTCGGTGAACGTAATAATTTAATTGAAAATGATTAAGCATTCACAAACATTAAGACAATTTTACGACTTCTGATCACAACTTGCATCTTACTTTGCTGGCTTTGGGATGAACGTATACAAGGATGTATGTGCGTATGTGTGTATTTAAGCACGCAATTGCATGCTCTCAATATAAATATATGTATATAAATACAAGCAAAGTTCGCGCGTTTGTACAAGCAACTGTATGCCGCTCAATAATATATATATATATATACATGTATATATATATATAACATGTAATATATATTATATATTATAATATATATATATAATATATACATATATATATGCAAGCAAAAGTTCGCGCGCTTATATTTAATTTATTTCGGTGTCAATTACCCAGATGTGTGACGCCAGATATAATACACAATCAATCAATCGCGCGTTTATACAATCGATTGCATGATCTCACATATATACATATACGCTATGATAATATGTATATATACATATATGTTTGCGTGCATGTGCAAGCAAAAGTCAGCAATACCGACTATGCACGCAACGCTATGCTCTCAATTGCCTCCGACAGGACCAGCGGGAATTCTACTGAAGAAAAATTCGGTAACACGAAAATAGCAACTTTCTCTCTAATCTCGTAAGGTGATTGGCCTCCTTGTGGGGGGTGAGGGGTTGGGGGTGGGGGGTGGGGGGTTGGACGTAATGCAATAATGATACTAACCATAATAATAATAATCATAAAAGAGCCTCAAACGAATAGACGGACACGAAACAGTGACGATGAGACGCACGTCAAGACAATAAAAACAGCATGAACGCAAAGAAAGCGCCTATAGTATATATATATATATATATATATTATATATATATATATATATATAT
>NC_087204.1:27292242-27294742 GCF_015104395.2 Macrobrachium nipponense | reverse complement strand
GCATTCATCTATCTTCACTTTTTATGAGGAATGCGGAAACTTCCTTCGTCGCCATTATAGGCACCACCTGGGGTCCCCCCCCCCCCCCCCCCCCCCCCCCCCCCCCCCCTCCCCCCCCCCCCTCCCCCCCCCCCCCCCGCCCCCCCCCCCCCCCCCCCCCCCCCCCCCCCCCCCCCCCCCCCCCCCCCTAAATACTTCGACCGAGCACATATTTCGAAAATAAACGAGCAATGATGATGCTCAAAGCCCTTCTATCCTCATATTCTTATTCTTCGCACGCAAAGGCCGACGGGGTCGGGGCGGCTCTGCGCGTATCCTAACAGGGCTTATGTAAAAAATATGACAAAGAATGAACGGAAGTGTCGAACGAGGAAAGTTATAGAATGTGTATATATGCAAATATATATATATATATATATATATATATATAAGTCATATCACTTTTCCGTGATTATATACATATATCGAGCTACAATGTCCTTTAATGTCTAATTCGATCGTACCTTGGAATTAATATATTTTCATATATGCTTAACCGAAGGGGAATTTTTTTTTTTTCTCGATAATAGACTTGCTGGATCTGGGGCGCGATCCCAGGATCCTTTCAAATCCAGGAACGTCAGTGGAATTTAAACTTTTTATATTTTAACTATACACTACCGCGGGAGGGAGGCTAAAAGTTTCCATGTCGCCTCTCACCCTAAGAAATACCTTTCGCCGCGCGCAGGTAATTCGTTGGTTTGGAGACAACATCAACCCACCTCGACTCCGTAGTGTTTGTAGTGCTTTTGACAGCACGCATAGCCAATCTATAAGTCATTATAACACTTTTCCGTGGATTCATATCATATATCGAGCTACAATGGTCCTTTAATATCTAATTCGCTCTACCGTTGGAAGCTTAACTACCTACTCATACTATCCGCTTAACCGAAGGGGAATTTTTTCTCGATAATAGACTTGCCACTGGATCGGGGCGCGATCCCCAGGATCCTTTTCAAATCCAGGAACGTCAGTGAAGTTTTACCTACTACCATACCGCGGAGCTAAAAGTTCGCAGTCGCCTCTCACCCTGAATGACCGTTTCGCACGCGCAGGTAATTCATTAAAATTTGGAGCAACATCAAACCCAACCTCGACTCCGGTAGTGTTTGTTAGTGCTTTTGACAGCACGTAGCCAATCTATAAGTCATATCACTTTTCCCTTTTGCGTGATTCATATACATATATCGAGCTACAATGTCCTTTAATAAATCTAATTCGCTCTACCTTGGAATTAATATATTTTTCATATATGCTTAACCGAAGGGGAATTTGTTTCTCGATAATAGACTAGACCTGGATCGGGGCGCGATCCCCCAGGATCCTTTCAAATCCAGGAACGTCAGTGAAGCTTTTACCTACTACAACTACCGCGGGAGGCTAAAAGTTCATGTCGCCTCTCACCCTGAAATACCTTTCGCGCGCGCAGGTAATTCATGGTTGGAGACAACATCAAACCCACCTCCGAACTTCCCGACTCGGTAGTGTTTGTAGTGCTTTTGGACAGCACGTAGCCACCAATCTATAAGTCATATCATTTTCCGTGATTCATATACATATATCGAGCTACAATGTCCTTTAATATCTAATTCGCTCTACCTTGGAATTAATATATTTTCATATATGCTTAACCGAAGGCGAATTTTTTCTCGATAATAGACTTGCCTGGATCGGGGCGCGATCCCAGGATCCTTCAAATCCAGGAACGTCAGTGAAGCTTTTACCTACTACACTACCGCGGGAGGCTAAAAGTTCATGTCGCCTCTCACCCTGAAATACCTTCGCGCGCGCAGGTAATTCGTTGGTTTGGAGACAACATCAACCCCACCTCGACTCCGGTAGTGTTTGTTAGTGCTTTTGACAACACGTAGCCAATCTATAAGTCATATCACTTTTTCCGTGATTCATATACATATATCGAGCTACAATGTCCTTTAATATCTAATTCGCTCTACCTTGGAATTAATATATTTCATATATGCTTAACCGAAGGCGAATTTTTTCTCGATAATAGACTTGCCTGGATCGGGGCGCGATCCCAGGTTCCTTTCAAATCCAGGGAACGTCAGTGAAGCTTTACCTACTACACTACCGCGGGTAGGCTAAAAGTTCATGTCGCCTCTCACCCTGAAAATACCTTTCGCGCGCGCAGCAGGTAATTCGTTGTTGGTTTGGAGGACAACATCAACCCCCTCCCGACTTCCGGTAGTTTGTAAGTGCTTTTGACGTTCCTGGAATTTGAAAGGATCCTGGGATCGCGGCCCCGATCCAGGCGAGTTCTATTAATTTCGAATATTTCCCCTTCGGTTAAGCAATATATGAAAATATATTAATTCCAAGGTAGGCGAACCTAGATTTAAAAGGACAAAATTGGTAACTCCGATATATGTATAATGGGATCACGGAAAAGTGGGGATATGACTTTAGATTGGCTACCGGTGCTGTTCAAAAGCACTAC
>NC_087204.1:27277242-27287242 GCF_015104395.2 Macrobrachium nipponense | reverse complement strand
AATATATAAAAACGTGTACTATGTTTTTGCTCTGTTCTAATCAGTCTTGCCTCAAGTAAAGGGTAGTGTAGACCGAAAGATCTTGGCATTTCTCGTTCTTTTCATTTTCCTCCGTGGCATAACCTTTATTTGATATATATATATATATATATATATATATATATATATATATATATATATATATATATATATATATATATGTATATATATATATATATATATACATGTATATATATATATATATATATATATATATATATATAATATATATATATATATATATAGATTTCTGTCTCACATCAGGATCGAACCCAGGTCTTTCAGCTAACAGACAAGTCGTGAAAGAAATTGAGCTTAAGTCTTTCAATTGTAAGACCTGGGTTCGATCACGATTTGAGTCAGAAATTTATTTCTGTTCCACACGTGATTGTATGTCGGTTATTTCTAATATTATATATATATATATATATATATATATATATATATATATATATATATATATATATGCGTGTGGCCTGAAGATGTGTTAAATACACCAAAGTACTTGGCACTGTGTCATTTCATTTCGAACATTCCCAGCGACTTCGGCGAAAATAAAACAAAATCACGGTGCTTTAAGGTATGTTTCTTAGAATATATATACATACATATACATATATATATATACATATATATATATATATATATATATATATATATATATATACATATATATATATATATATATATATACATATAATCTTACTGAATGCAAGAAAAAAAAAAGAAAAAAAACAAAGGCGAATCAGGTGATTACAAGAAGTCGACCTTTTCGCTGGTCGACAGCGACTTTGCTGATACAGATCAAAGACGAGCGGCCCTCGTCGACTCGTGGCTGTCGAACGCATTTTTAGGTTTTCTGCGGAGTTCCTTCTGACTCATAGGATTAACAGCGATAGCGGATCATTCCCCCCACCAACCCCCCTCTCTCTCTCTCTCTCTCTCTCTCTCTCTCTCTCTCTCTCTCTCTCTCTCTCTCGTCTCGTCACTTCGTCACTGTAGCATAAGAGGTACAAATAGGACGGTAAGATAAAAAAAACACTTGGATAGCCCATTACAAGTCTTTCTCATTACATGTATAAATATATATAAAAAACACACATTATTTAAGACCAAACTGAGCCTTCATAAACCTCTCTCTCTCTCTCTCTCTCTCTCTCTCTCTCTCTCTCTCTCTCTCTCTCTCTCCACTACGTCACTGTAGCATAAGAGGTCCACACAGGACGGTAAAGTTAAAAAATAAAAACACTTGGATAACCCATTACAAGTCCTTTCCATTATATGTATAAAAATAAAAAATCACTAGTTAAGGCAAAACGGAGTCTTAATAAACATCTCTCTCTCTCTCTCTCTCTTCTCTCGATATACTAAAGCATGAAAATTGCAAGTCCAACTAAATAGGCGACTAACACCATATATGACTGTTACTCCTCTTCTTCGTCTTCCTCATCTCTCTCTCTCTCTCTCTCTCTCTCTCTCTCTCTCGTTATTGACGTCATTAAAACAGAAAAGGAAAATGCATTCATAAACACTAGCAAACCACATTAACATCGTCCACTATCCCACAATATTTCTCTCTCTCACTTTTATGAGGCTACCGAATTGCAAAAGACAAAACACACTGATTAGTATGATAAACAAACTTCATCACGCACTCTCTCTCTCTCCCCCCTCTATCTAATTTACTTATCTCTCTCTCTCTCTCTCTCTCTCTCTCTCTCTCTCTCTCTCTCTATGTCTGTTTCTTCCTCCCTCTTCATTCTTCTCCTGCATTTTCAAATTGCAATGTGGATTAGGGCAATGGATCCATTTATAAAATTGAGTGCCACGGGGACAGAATCCGAGCGGCTTATATAGAGATGCCATTTTTCAATCAATTGTCAATGAAATAATGAATTACAGACTATCTTTTGTAAATATCCTACTTTAGTACTAAAGGTATATTCGTACGCCTACCAAACCCAATTTCATTATCTTCTGAATTTGGACACTGACAGTTAAAATACGTTTCAAGTTACTTAACAAGTAAATAGGAATTTCCTAAGCCTAAGTTAAAAAATAAAAATCAAATATTGATATTTTCTAATTACTATATATATATATATATATATATATATATATATATATATATATATATATATATATATATGTAGTGAAATTTTTATCACATAACCGTGATTTATACACAAACACTCAGATACAAATGTCGTCTAATATCAAATTCGCTCTACCTAGGAAATAACATGTTAATATTATAGCATATATATATATATATATATATATATATATATATATATATATATATATATATACATATATATATATATATATATATATATATATATATATATATATATATATATATATATATATATATATATATATATATATAGAGAGAGAGAGAGAGGGAGAGAGAGAGAGAGAGAGAGAGAGAAGTTAATGCGGACTGCATCATCAAGAAGTAAATGAAATACTTCGACTTCAAGATACACCTTAATTAGTTAAACAAACTTTGAAAAGTGACCTCAAATGACTCAGTGAATGAAAGAAATTAAGAAAACAAGAGAAAAAAATAAAACAAAAACAAAAACAAAACAAAAAACAAAAAATCGGATGTTTATCTTGAACTGAAATGTAATAAGTGTCAACAAGGACAGTCACTGAAGGTGGTTGTATTATGGCTTCTCTCTCTCTCTCTCTCTCTCTCTCTCTCTCTCTCTCTCTGTTGGCAAGCTAATATTTCGAATAATAGAGAGAGAGAGAGAGAGAGAGAGAGAGAGAGAGAGAGAGAGAGAGAATATCAAATTTATAATAAGACAAAGACGAAGAGAGATGAAAAAATAAGAAAAAAACGAAATAAATATCAAATTTACACCAGTATTTAAAAAAAAAATATATCTATAATAACTTAAAAAACAAATTACCGAATAAATGCAATGCAAGCAGAAAGGTCGACATACTGATGATGATGAGGTGTCTGGTATAACGTTGCAAGAAGCGTGGATATCTCGAAAGCACGGACACTGCACTAACAGGTGTATAAAACTTTTTTCCAGTCAAATCTTTTGCAACAAATCCTATTTCGTGGGTATCGGTGTATATGTAATCCTCGAAGGATGGCTTTTATTATTTTTTTTTTCATTACACCATCGAATGTTTGGTTGGCAACTTAACGGATGAGTTCCGCTCCAAAGCATTTAACCATTTCTCGTTTATTGTGGTTTTATATCGTTATTTTCCATTTCTTTTAGATTTCCAGCGGTGACCCCCATTTCAAAGGTTAAAAGTACAAGGCAACTGCTTCAAAAGACCAGATCTACGCAAAACGCCATCAAAGCAATAAAAACTTGCAAAACCTAAGCCTACATTTCAATCGTCCAACATGCAATACACGGAATAAATCAGGTTTTTCGATCGGATTAGCTACGAAGGCCTTGACAGACCTTCACACACAAACACACACACACAGAGAAACACTCGTGTCATGAGAACAAGACTTTGGTCTCTCCTTAAATGGGAGATGAAACCGAGATCCCAAGTACGAGTCAAAATAAAGCCCAAGGCTTCACATCACGACACAGCTGTCTCTTCAACCGAGTTCCTGTTGCAAATGTGGCAACCTGCAACCCTTGCAATGACAGTTCCGAACATCATGAATGTAAATCAGGAAGTATGGGAATGTGGTAGCGTTCTTACGTAACGTAGAGGGAAAATAGAAACTTCTTCAATTGAATCAGTAGCCACGTAAATCGCGATATAGTGATGTTTGTATTTGGTATTTCTGTTTTGTGGTCTTGTTAAGGAGAACAGCTCCAGCTGATTTAGTGACCATTTCGAAAATCACATCAAAATTGGGTTTGTCTTGATTGGGGGATTATTATCATTATCAATCATTCATTATTATTATTATTATTATTATTAATTAATTATTATTATTTATTATTATTATTATTATTATTAATTATTATTATTAATTATTATTATTATTATTATTTAATTATTATTATTATTTTATATTTGGGAAAAATTCTCTATCACGAGAGTTTATACAATGCTCTGAGGGGTCCACAACGATAAGAATGTTAAAAGTTCGTGTATATTTCATAAACACTATAAATTTGGACTGAAGATGAACCCAGAGAAGGGTTCGAAAGCTTTTACATAAAGTGTTTATAAATTATACACGAACTTTTTAACATTTTAATTATTGTGGACCCCTCAGAACATTATTATTATATCATCAATATATTCAAGGCCATACATAGATGCATGAGTACATATATACGTGTATATATGTGTGTGTATGTGTGCGATGAATATAATCTTCTACAGTCTTAAACCAAATCTTTCCATTTGACTCCCTCCCCATTAAATACTAACTACCTCAGACGTTATTTTACAGTCACAGAATTTGCATTTCAGGAATAGCAAAGTCATAAATCCACAAACAATGGAGATTCACACTAAAACTCTCACCATCACCCTCGACCCTCACACTCCCACACAGGAAGCGCCTCTTCTTGAGGTCGACCTTTACCCCCACCCAGCCCACTGGCCAGTCTCTGGTTCCACCCACACTGCTTCCCACCCCACCCAAAAACTCGAAACTCCAGCCCACGTAAAAGTCAATGAAAGTAAAACAAGACGAGGCGGAGCTCCCAGCGATGATGACGGACGGAAACAGGTCCTACTAGAAACCTCCGTTACAGTACGACCCCGTCATCGCCTCCTCTCCAACCCCCAACCTGCAACGGCCTAATAGGATCCCCCCACCCCCCCACCCCCCCCCCCACCACCCCCTCTTCATCCAGTGGCCTACCCCGTGCCCGAAAAGAGGAACCCCCCCACCCTAATTCCCTGGCTCTGGCCCTTTACCTTTCGCCCTCGTCCAAAAACTTGTCCTTTTACTCTTCCGCACTAGTTCAAAAACCTCTCGCATGACCGGATGCTCGAAAGGAAGAAGATGAAGAAGAAGAAGAAAAAAAAAGGCGCGAAAACAGGTGGAGGTAAATGACATAAAAGGCGCGAAAACATCTGGCGATGAATTTGAAAAAGGGACCGATAGCAGGTTGCAATGAATGAGCAGAAGGTGCAATAACAAGTGAGGCGAGTGAGAAAAAAAGGCTCGAAATCAGGTGTGAGAGAATCCCGAAAAGAATGACAACAGGTGCAGGAGTCGAATGACAAAAACGCGCCAAAATATACACAGACAAATGGGGCTTAGTGATATGTACCCATAAGCGTACCTGAGCAGATGTAATTTGAAGAACAGAAAGATAGAAAATCTCAATAAATCACCGACACCAAAAGCCCACACAAAAAAATAAATAAAAATAAAATAAAATAAAATCAAAATGGCACCAAGTTTGACGATTCTACTATATTTTCATCTTTTCGAGGTAAATCTAATCTCCTTTTCAATGTTATCCTTATTGAAAAGGGAAGTTGTATACAGATCTTCTGGACACAAAAAGAAATCATCGTCTTACTTGAACCGAACCTTGGTTTCGGAGGTTGAGCCTTGGTACTGACCTGAAACGAAAGAAAAGAAAAGAAACTTTAATATAACATTGATGATTATCACAATTTTGGTTCAAAAGAATAAATAACTGATCTGGAATCGGGTGCAAAACAGGGTAACATTATTCTGTATCTTCGTAAGAGATTCATGAGTTTTGAGAGAGAGAGAGAGAGAGAGAGAGAGAGAGAGAGAGAGAGAGAGAGAGAGAGAGAGAATCTTTACGGAGACCACCACGATGTGTTTTTGAGTGACAGAAATTGGTTTCTATTAAAAGAGGACCATCACTTTGAAAGAGAGAGAGAGAGAGAGAGAGAGAGAGAGAGAGAGAGAGAGAGAGAGAGAGAGAGAGAGAGAGAGAGTTCAATTATTAGCAGACCACAAAAGTGGCCTCTCTCTGAAAGAGAGACACAGACTGAGAGAGAATTCTTTAGGACTTCAAGCCGATATATCCCTTACAACACTTTAATATACCCATATATTCGAAAGATATACAAAATGTGTAATACAAGAAGAAACATATCTGTGATAAAACATTCTCTCTTTCCAGTAGCATCCAGAACAATGTATTTTGTACGAATATGTGAGAACTCCAGCACATTATTCGGCGTAAGGGTCTATCCACCCGGATTTCAGACACGTCTTAGTTTCTTCGATACAATGGAGTATCCTCGAGGAGACAGAGACGCCAGATAACATCCGATCAATCAAGTAACTGGTGGTACGTTGCATGTTTCATCTGCAATCAAGCTTGTAACCTATCAGGGATATTATGCGTCTCTTTTACAACTGACGCCACCCTAGGCATTGTCAGCCAGAATAATCCGGGAACAATTTTGTAAAATGCATGCGTATTTCTAAGCGCACAAATTCACACACACACTACACTACACACATCACACACATATGAATATATATATATATATATATATATATATATATATATATATATATATATATATATATATATATGTGTGTGTGTGTCTGTGTGTGTGTGTATATATAATATACATAAACTATCTTATATATATATATATAGTATATATATATATATATACTATATATATATAAACACATAAATTGACAGAAATCAATATCGGCAGAGATCAGGTAACAAGATATCCAGTAACCTGAACTGGCTCGCAATGTCAATTTAGACTGTTTCCGTTTCATCCTGTTTTTTGAACTTTCGGTGAGTTTGACATTCGCCTCGTTCATAAGGTCGCTGTTGTTGTCAAACTTGAGCTCTCGTTCATGAACTATAATTAATGTCGCCTTTGCTTTCTTTTTTAAAAGTGAATTTCATCACTTTTAACCTACATTTTATTATAAACATTTTCGTCTTCATTTTCCGTATGGGAGAATTATACTATACTTATTTTTCAACTACATTTTTATTATAAAACATTCGCCTTCATTTTCTGTATGGGAGAGTTATATACTATTACTTTCTTTTTAACCTACATTTTATTATAAAAATTCGTCTCCATTTTCTGTATGGGAGAGTTATATACTATTACTTTCTTTTTAACCTACATTTTATTATAAACATTCGTCCTCATTTTCTGTATGGGAGGATTATACTATTACTTCTTTTTAATCTATATTTTATTATAAACATTCGCCTTCATTTTCGGTAACGAGAGATTTAAAAATTTCTTCTTACTGAATACCCGTTTTATATGAAATGAAAATGTATTAAAATTCCAGTAAGTATTTTGATGTAACGACACTCACAGTATTCGCTCGTATTTTTGTATTTGACGAGAGAATCATACAGATAAGTCTGTATTATAGCAAGCAATAAATGTGAATGCGTTTATGTCTGTGTGTATGTGTGTGTGTGTGTGACTGAATTCTCCAGCATCTGTTTCGCCCCAATGCGTCCACCATGTGTTACACTCTTCTAGTAAAAAAAATAAATAAAAAAAATAAAAAAGGAAAAACCAATCGTGACCATCCGTCGTGTTCGAAACCGAGACCTTTCAAATTCCTGCAATGTTTTCCCAGGGTCGCAACCGGAAATTAGGTCTCCCCTGCCCTCCCCCCGCCCCGCCCCCCTCCCTTCAACCCGCCCGAGTATACCCCCCTGAAACATTACTGGGTATCCACAAGGTAGTATTAGTAAGTAGTAGTAGTAGTAGTAGTAGTATACCCAGTGCATAACCATCTTCATTACCACCTCCTACCCCCCAAAATCCCCAATCAACTCCCGCCCCCACCCCCGCCCCCGCAGCAAATCATCCCGCCCGCAGGTTATGCTGCAGGTGCTTCAAGTTCTGGATGCTCCAGACATCATTAGCTGGTCTCCCTCTCATGGAGGGAGGGAGGGGGAGGGAGGAACAAAGGGTATGCGAGGTACGTCTACATTTTATGATCGGTTCAACATTTACCTCCAGGGTAGAAATTAGCACAGAAATATTTGCCATTACCACTACCACTACGACTAATATATTTCAAGGTCATACCTGTCAGATAAGCGAAATTATCAGCAGCAATAATTAATAATAATAATAATAATATGCTGAAAGAAGACCATCATTAATACAGGTGTTATTGAAAATAATGTCTATTTCAGCCGCGTTTATTTTGAATAGAAGTTTTTCTATTCTCGCCAACTTCAGAACGGAAGAAAAGTCGGTAATAAGTGGAACAGAGAAACTTCTAAACAAAATAAACGCGGCTGAAATAGCCATTATTTCCAATATAATAATAATAATAATTTGAAAATGCACAGTTAAAGAAGCATTTATAAGATAAGGAAGGAACAATATTCATGATAAAGGAAATAAAATGATAGGGTGGAATCTTTTATCCAATCATGATGCCTCTTCCTTAGGATAGTGGGGCAAAATGGTATCCTAATTAACTCTTTACTTCCGTGCTCGGGTTCGAACCCCAAACCCGGAAAGAAAGAGTTTATTCAACATTCCCAATCTGGATATATAAGTGAGAATTTATATATAGAAAGAGCTGAACAAACAAACAGTGACCAAGTAATTTTGTTGTAATCGTCATTTATCATAACGGAAGAATTTTACCAATTAACCCAATTACAAGGAGGCAAGAAATAATTGGACAAACGTTGCGAAGATCGCCGGAACACCCCCCCCCCCCCCTCTCTCTCTCTCTCTCTCTCTCTCAGCCCTTGATGTTCTCTAGAGCACGGCAGGAAGCATCTAGCATCTACCAAATCCACCCACCTGGGGCTAATAGTGATAGGCGAAACCTGTTCGGCGGAAGCGAGAGAAGAGAGAGAGAGAGAGAGAGAGAGAGAGAGAGAGAGAGAGAGAGAGAGAGAGAGGATAAAAAGCACAAATTCGCACACTCACGATAGAGCAATACACAAATACACAAACACGCACACATATATACATAATTATAATGTATATATATATATAATAGATAATATATATATATATATATAAATATATATATATATATAGATATATATATATATATATTGTATGTATGTATAAATATATATATATATATATATAGATTATATATATATATATATAGATACATATATATGATATATTATATATATATATATATATAAGATATATATATATATATATATATATATACAGAGAGAGAGAGAGAGAGAGAGAGAGAGAGAGAGAGAGAGAGAGAGAGAGAGAGAGAGAGAGAGCCCTGAAGTAGTTAGGTACCCTCAGGGGCAATAGCATCACATACCACCCTCGGATTTTCTTTGTCTTGAGGATTAGCGACGCAAGGTCAACCTAATCGAAGAAGAAGAAGAAGACACTTGGTTCGAAACACTCCGAGTGTGAACATCAATATGATTGCTTTTGACAGCGGAAGTGGAATAAGGTAAACAAGCAAAAGCTCTGTTCACATTTTATGAATAATTATCTTTTCTGTTTCGCTAGCTGACGTGAAACTAGCTTTCAAAGTAAAAGTTAAAAATTGACAAAGTACCTCCTTGTACACTCTCACCTACCAATAACTACTATACTGAAGGGTAACTAAATGTATACAGGTGTCGTTTGTATACATAAGGGCACTCCTTCTTTCAAGTGTATTTTGTAAACAATACACAAAATAGAAACAATACATAGATACGCTCCAGAGGAGTACAATGTTCATTTTGAAATATAACTAACATATGGAGCATATTGCCTGTCTCTATCCAAAATTCTTAGTACTACAACTCTTGACATAAGAAAAAGAGAGAAATATGTCAGTGACTCTAAAACAATAATTCCGAGAATACGTCGTCCAGTTCTCAAAAGCTTTTGTTTCTTTTTTTCTATTTTTTTTATCTACTTAATGAACATTAACATAAGAAAAAACTGAATTAGACTATAATAGCAACAAATCTTCAATTGCTTCGAAGTCGTTTTATCATCTCAGCCCAGAGATAAGATCATGAGGAATCTGGGACGCAGGGACGGACACCTCCTTCAGAAAATAGGA
>NC_087204.1:27256160-27276742 GCF_015104395.2 Macrobrachium nipponense | reverse complement strand
TTATTCCTCCTTCAGCTCCAGGTTGAAAATGAAAGCATAAGATTAGACGTCCCTCCCACCGGTCTCTTAAATAAAATCTTCCTCCAATGAACGCTCATTTATAATAATAATAATAATAAAAAAACTCGGCTAAGCATTAGACAAATTCCAAAGGCAAAAAATGGTTTTAGGTGCTTCAAGAAGCAATGAAGATAATCAGACATATTTAGGATTTTTTTTTTTTTTTTTTTTCGCACAGTGTCTACTGGCAATGAATCTAAAGCAACAGAATGCAAAGGAACTCAATAACCTGATATATCAAAAGCACCGTGCAACTGCAAAAGCATTCGTCTATTGCCTGCATTCTGGACGCGACAGGTACGCCAGTAATAGTGATAATAAACGTTGGAGTATACGATGTAGGTCAGGTAAATATCTCTAACACTTCCAGCCACATATGTCCGCCATACAGCTATTTAGACGGTCACGTTTGACCAATCAGCAGTAACCTGCAGACGTGCCGTTTCACCAGCGTAGCGAAAATGAAAGGTGCAGTGTATAGACAGCATGAAGTTGGGTTTGATAGAAAGCTATAGAAAGCTATTACGTACAATCTTTTGAAGACGTCGCCGCTACCTGTACTAAGTTCGACGTAAAATCGTAAAATGCTGGCTGGTAAACGACAATGATATGTTTGTATTGCACAGGAAAGTATGAACTGAAAAAATAAAGTATACAGTTGTATAAAAGGATTTATGACAATATCATCAAAATCAAATAACAGGTTAACACAAAGTGATGCCAAATAGAAGCTGTTCTCTGAGAAAGGACAACAGCATAATGATTTTTTGGATAAACAACAAACAATTAAGAATGAACAATAGCACGAATTTCTGGTCTACAGCAACTGCCGGTCAAAGGCGAACCCTCACAAACGCTTACACCTCTACCCAGGTAAGTGTATATGCAAAAAAAAAAAAAAAAAAAAAAAAAAAAAAAAAACCGCATAAAACAAACAAACAAACAGACACACATCTTCCGCACGTACTTGGAATACTACGAACCGGTTTCCTTGTTCCATCTTACCCCCCTGAAGATAAGCGGTCCATCTCTTTAACCCCAATTATTCGGGATCTTACTTATGCAGATGTAAATGTGTTTCGCAGAAAAAGAAAAAAAAAAAACTTCGAAAATTCACGACAGAGTGAACGGTGTGAAGGAATCTACCTTTCAAAAAAAAAAAAAAAAAAAAAAAATGAATATCTAAGTTAGTTTTTAAAGAGTACATTGGAATTCGAGGCAGGGAATACATTTCACAGGGTCAGTGTGTGTGTGTGTGTGTGTGTGTGTGTGTGTGTGTGTGTGTGTGTGTTTGGTAAGAAAAAATTTTTTGGTAAAAAAAAAAAAACGTAAAAAACTTTAATTTTGTCGGTGACCACAAAGAAACGCACTTTCAAAGTCAGGACTTGCATGAGCAACCATCCACAGAAACCTGAAGTCTTGCTGATATATGCATCCGTTATCATTCTGGTATAAGGGGGACTCGAAACACACCCCCCCCCCCCCCCCCCCCCCCGACCCCCCCCCCCCCCCCCCCCCCCCCCCCCCCCCCGCCGTCCAGATATTGAATGCTTAGGAGTCTGATATGTGGGGCCAACGGGTTACAACGAGAGCGTAGAAGTGATTTCAAAAATGAATCATGTATGGACAGACAATACGACCGTATCACTATATATACATATATATATATATATATATATATATATATTATATATATTATATATATATATATATATGTGTGTGTGTGTGTGTGTATGTTATGTATATATATATCTATATATTATATATATATATATATATATATATATATACATATATATATATATATATATATATATATATATATATATATATATATATATATATATATATATATATTCATGTATGGACAAACAGTACGACCGTATGCATCACTAAATATAAAAAAAATATAAAATATATTGAAAAAATGCAAATTTTTAAAACGTTCCCTCGTTGCACATTTTGAAATCCAGTCAACCTAATAACAAACGATTTTCAAAAGAATAAAAAAAGGAAAAATCCATAAGAAGAGAAACAGACACACACACACACACAAATACGCAGAGAAGCTACACAATGCCGTAACTCTGCATCGGTGGCCATCACTAACGGCTTCAACCACTCCCTCGACACTAAATCAACAGGTTGAAACGGGGCACAGAGAGAGAGAGAGAGAGGAGAGAGAGAGAGAGAGAGAGAGAGAGAGAGAGAGAGCAGGATACGCACTTCTCCTGAGATGCACAACATTTATTTGTTTATTTTTTTCTTTATTTTATAAATGGCAAAATTGATAGTTCATTACAGCATGTGTTACACTATCACAAAATTCACAATTCCACAACGATGAATGGTGAAATAAGACAGTGAAATTCCTTTCTACAAGATTCCACTTGGCATTTTTCATTAATGAGGAATCCCGTTGGAAAACATTTGTATCAGATTCCCATCAACGAGGAATTCCCTCTGGAATGGTTCCACACAGGAATACCATGACTCTGGAGTCCAGTTGCAAACATTTCACAAGAGATTACAGTCACAAGAGATTCCAGTCGCAGTAAACCAACTTTGAAGAGAAGTCCTACTAGATTTTAATGCAAGTGGAAGTCATTATAAACACTAGATTCCGATCAAACTGGAATTCCTTTACCTCTATGGAATATTATGAACTCCCACACAGAAAATTCCTACATAATATTTTAACAGACAGCAGGAAAAGAAAGTGATTGAAGTATTCACGATTTTCAAATTAATTGGCGTACATGTTAACAATTCGAAATTCCCCCAGGAAAAAAAGTGATTGAAATATTCATGATTTTCAAATTAATTGACGTACAATTCGAATTTCCCTTTGAAACAACAACGGATCAAAACGTACCAGTGAATTCCTCAGAAACAAAGCATAAAAATGCAGCCCTATTGGCTATGCTATCTCTCCGAAGAATTCCGTTGTAATTTAGTACCATTTCAAATCTACTACTACTACAGGCGTCTACGACCTGGCATTCCCCACGTTCTGTGCAATTAATTTCGCTTTGTTTATCTCCACAATATATTCCTATGTGGAAAAGCCTCTTCCATGAAAAATAATCCACTGGAACTGTGTTGATCTAAAGGAGTGAATTACGCGCCCTATAAATGATAAAAGGTAGAGGGCATGGCAAAAAAGGCTAATACCAAAAGATTACTTTATAATCCAAAGGATATACTTCATAGATACATTACTTTCAAAGGAAAAGATTTATATAGATATATAATAATAATAATAATAATAATAATAATAATAATAATAATAATAATAATAATAATAATAATAATAATAATAATAATAATAATAATAATAATAATTAATAATAATAATAATATAATAATAATAATAATAATAATAATAAAAACTTCTTTCAGTTTTATTCTGAAGATTGAAAAAGAAACCCACAAAATTACTGTGTATAACGTGTTTACTCATAAAATAAAATGTAAATTTTATAAGAAAACGCGTTATACACAGTAATTTTATGGGTTTCTTTTTCAATAATAATAATAGTAACCATCAAATAAGGCCTACAAAATGGAGTTATAAATCATAATGAATGAATGAAAAGCGGCCCTGGATATCTCCCCTGCAAATCACTCTAAACGACATCTATGAAAAAGTAAAATAAAATGAAAGTACCAAATATTCTACTGGCTTCGCACAGCAGCGGGCATTGCCACTATACAGAGATTACAGAGAACTCGCGCTGTAAGATGCAGAATACCGCCTGTAACCGCACAAGTACCGTCTGTAACGTGTCATTTTGAGGAATAACCGAGGAATGTACCCGTGTTCCTCGGACTAGCTATAGATAGCGATCTCCAAGGGCACGTGCCGCGGGTATACGTTCTTGGAAAGCATTAAATAAATAAACTTCAATGGTCAGAAGGCATTGGGAGGATGGTACTATGGGTAAGAGATGGGGGGCGGGGCGGGGGGATAAGTATGAGACGAAGACGTGAAAAAAAAAAAGATAGCTATGATGATGACAGAAAGAGGAAGGATAAGAGGAGGATGATACGTTGAGGTCGAAGAAACAAGGCAAGAAGTGAAATGAGAATAAAATAAAGGAGATGATGGCAAAAGAGAATAGCAGGATGAGAGTAAGACGAAAAGGACGAAGAGGGGATGAAAAACAACAGTTTGAGGAGGAGGAGGAGGAGGAGGTACAGAAAACAGGAGACCAAGAAATGGAACAGGGAGAAAAGGGAGGGAGGAAGAATGAACGAATAGGAGGAAGAGGATGTCGTGATAAAAGAGAGAGAGAGAGAGAGAGAGAGAGAGAGAGAGAGAGAGAGAGACAGAGAGATTGTTTTGTCACCTCGTCTTCATGCGTGGCTAATGAAGGCTCGCGGTTAAATGCCCCAATGCCTTCAAGTGGTAATTTATCGTCCGCTCTTCGATTTAATTTCGGCAATTTCACCTGTCAGCAGGCCGCAAAGCAAATAACCTCTCTTCTCTCTCTCTCTCTCTCTCTCTCTCTCTCTCTCTCTCTCTCTCTCATGAATGACACTTGTAGAAAATTTGAGTTTCATACGCAATAAAGCAAAGTACAAATATTCAATATGAGTATGACCCCGCCCCCCTCTCTCTCTCTCTCTCATACGCGCATTATATATATATATATATATATATATATATATATATATATATATATAATATATATATATATAGAGAAAAGAGTAAGAGAGACAATTTCAATAACTATATACTTAAGCTATATACTTGAATAAACCATAATCAACATAAGAAAAAAAAAAACACACACACAGCTTAAATACCCTAATCTCTTTACCAAATTGAATCGTCCTCAGGTCATATTCAAAACCAGCGTTGGCGGTAACTTGACCCAATCAGCTGCGCTCAGGTGACATTTGGATGGCAAACTATAATAAGGGTAGAAGAGCCTCCCCTTTGTGTAAACTGTTACGTCACAGCCAAGCCAATGTTGACACGGCACCCCGAGAAGGTTTTTGTTGGCACAATGGGGTTTTTTGACTTTGATGAAGGTGTACGCGAAAAAAAATGTAACTTTAGCGGGGATTAAATCTGATTTTTCTGTTGTACAGAAATGTGTTGGATTATTATTTCATATCAACAGCTAAATGCTATGAATTTACAGAAATTTAGAATAAAATAGCTTCATGTATTCAGTGAAGAAGACTTAACAGGTCTGTGAGGAATTACAATGGCAATTTATTTCTATTATATTTTCTCTTCTATTAAAATTTTTTCTTTTACCGTGTAAAGCAAGATTTCTAAAGGGAAATTCAATTCCATCATAAAGAATAGTAATGCAACTACGTCAAAGAACTGGATTGAACACAATTAATACGCAACCATACTTTAGATAACGAGACGGCTTACGTCAAACCACTACAAAAGCCCTCGGATATAATTCACTCAATTCACGCCGGGGAGAGGAAACCACAAAGAGGTAATTGATAAATCTGAGGATTCTTTCGGCTGAACAACTTTCACTCTCGGGAAATTTCTCAGCCGGATTAGAGAGTTATAGATGATTACGGATCGGTGGTGTTCCGCAGGGGTTATTGTAAGGCCATCAAAATGTGAATATATAAAAAAAAAAATTGATCTCGTGTTCTGGAGTTAATGGGCAACAACGAGACAGAAGGACTCGCAAGTATAATTAATACTTTCTTTAACAGCTTCTCGCATCCTGATACTTTCCCTTTCAAAAAAAAAAAAAAAAAAAAGAGCAATCGATTTCCTCAAATTCCTATAAAACTCCCAAAGTAAAACGCCAGTTAACTTAAACAATCAAACAATCTGACAACGTTTTGGAGGTCACATCACGCTTACTAAATGCTTCATTATTCCCTTTACTCTCCTGTATTTATTTATTCATTTATTTACTGATTGACTACACACCTGTAAGCCAGCGCTTTTCCATCACATCAAATAAAAATCTCCCCATCGCATCAAACAATTTCCCCATCACATCAAATAAAAGTTTTGCCCATCACATCAAATAAAATTTCCCCCATCACATCAAACAAATTTCTCCATCATATAAAATAAAATCTCCCTATCACATCAAAATAAAATTTCCCCATCACATCAAATAAAATTTCCTCTATCACATTAAATAATTCCTCCATCATATCAAATCAAAATTTTCCCATCACATCAAATAAAAATGTTCCCATTACATCAAATAAAAATCTCCCTATCACATCAAAGAAAATTTCCCCCATCGCATCAAAATGAACCGGACTTTACCCCATCACATCAATGATACTACTTGACAAGAACGAAGGATCCCTCTTGCGCGGGGAGCCGGATACGGTGGCGGGGTTGGGGGGGGGGGGGGGGGGCAACAAACGAACTCGCACCATACATCACAAGAACGCCGACAAGATCGCACGCCCTAGCAGGTGTCCTACGATCCTACGCCAAAGGCGGAAGGAATCCTTATGAGTCCTCCCTAAGCCCCAACCTCAACCCAAGATCAAAACATCAGCCTACGTCGAATATATGAACCTTTTTTTATGTAAAGAAAAAAAATTAATGGCTTTGTCTTGAGAGAGAGAGAGGAGAGAGAGAGAGAGAGAGAGAGAGAGAGAGAGTCCTACGTGTATAAATAATAGTATACATATAATGTAATATAAATATGCATAAATACTGATAAGCCCACTCTCTCTCTCTCTTCTCTCTCTCTCTCTCTCTCATTAAGATAATGCCATTTTTACGTACTTTTAAATGTTTCATACATATACAAATACACAAACATATATATATATATATATATATATATATATATATATATATATATATATATATATGAGTGTGTGTGTTGTTTGTGTGTGTGTGTGTGTGTGTGTGTATACACAACACTCCTCAAAATGCCTTTCACTTCCAGCGCGAAAAGTCTCCTTAGGTCTCGCCTGCTACAGCCTTGCTTTTGGCCTTTTTTTTCTCACTTTAAAGAGCCCGGAAAAAAAATAATAAAAGGGTCAAGGCAGTCACGGAAAAAAGTGAAAATAGGAATTCATTGGGGGCGCGCGAAGGAGGGGGTTGGGGGGCGGGGGGGGCTGGGACTTATTGTTTTCTTCCAAATGTCTGTAAAATATTTTGGGGTCAATCTCTTCTGACGAAGACAATGCAACGGCGGCTTTGTAAGTTCACAGCTGCGGGGCACAGCCGTCGTTCAAAATCACGGTCATTTTCTTGTAATTAATAATAATAATAATAATAATAATAATAATAAAATAATAATAATAATAGCAAAAACATCTAAAATCAACGGGATAAATTTCAAATTAATAATAATTCCACGTAACTAGGAATATACATATTTCCTAATTTAAATAAATTTAAAATTTGAAAATTTTGTTTGATAAATTTATTTGCACTGTCATCATTCCAGCTCTTCTGGTATACTTAAAACACATACAAAAACATAGAAACATCATGAAAGTAAAAAGGAACAAATTATATTCAGTGCATAAAACGAGCGTTTTATTGCACATTCTGGAAAGTTAGTGCCTGAACTGTTTTCCCTAATTCCATTCGTTGAACTGCGAGAAGCCTTGGAACTTGCAATGATGCCGTTTTTTCTTCACAACATTGGCTTTTATCAGTGTTACCATGTGCAGTTCATCTGATTTTTTTTACTGTATTTATGATTTAATGGTTAGAATGCGTATTTTCCGATGTAGAATTATTTTTCCGTGATGTTAGAAAACTACACGTCACTAGCTTAATTATATTTTTTTTGACGAAGAAAAATAAAGTATTTTAATAAAATTCATTTGTATAAAAAAGCAGGATATATTTTATAGCTTTATTTTCATAATAAAACATAAAAAGGCAAAGTGAAGAATTTTTTTCTTCAGTGCCGTGGCCTATGGTCGGAAAAGCCACGGAGGGTTGCCAGATATCACCGGAAAGCCACACTAATAGACGAAATTCCTCAAAACGGCAACCCTGCTTGGCAGCCTTGGAAGCCTTGGAAGCCTTGGGAGCCTTGGCACAAAATACAAAAACTAACTGAATTAAAGTTGCTAAAATTAAGGGATAGAAAAAAACTGCCACCAATAGAAGGAAAAATCATCTGAGAAATAACTTGAAATGAAACGAAATCGATCAATCGCACATAAGCAATTAAAACGAGAGCGAAATTACCCTCAATATAAAAAAAAACAGAAACCTATACGAAATAAAACTAAATACATCAACAGAGCACGCATTAAAAAAAGCAAAAAAAAATTAACAGGAAAGAAAAAAAAAAAACAAGTAAAATCTCCCGTCATTTAAACCCAACTATCCGACATCCAAGACGAAGAAAAAAACCTAACAACATGAACAGATCACTAATCCCAAAATGAATAAATAAATAAATAAGAAATTCACTAATTAATCAACCACGACAATGGCAAAGCCATGACGAAGAACGGAAAGAAACAAAAATGACCGAAAACCGAAAGTGGCGTTGTCCAGCTTAAACGACCTGTCGCCGTCATCTTGGACCACTCTCCCCGATACCCGACTTATTTGGGCAGGTGGGGGTCGAAAAAAGCAGGATTTTTCCTGCCGGCAATTGCCAGGCTGGGGGGGGGGGGGGGGGGGGGGAGGTTTTGTGTTTTGGTTTTTGGCCAGGGGGTGGGGGGCGTGGTTGGGGGTGGCGGTAGGTAGGGGGTGGGCGGTGGGGGTTGGGGGTAAGGTAGTGTGCGTAAGGGAGACGCTGGGGGATGAAGATTAGGGACAAGAAATGGAAGGAAAGAAATGGAGAAGACGAATACGAAGTCCGGGATTAGGTAGAGAAATGGTGAAGGGTGTGGTAAACGAGCGTGAGAATGGGGTGGGGATGATGAAGAAGAAGAAGAAGAAGAAGAAGAAAGGGATCGGACAGAAAGACAGAGTAAGGTGGGGAAACAAAAGGTGAAAACGATAAAGGAGTGGGGATGAAAATAAGAGAGGAACTAAGAAGAAATAACAGAAAGGGATAAGAAATAAGATAAGCTAAAAGCTACAAAAGAAAACAGAAAGAATTGCGAGGAGGTAGTGAAAACAAATGAAAAAGCGAAAAAAGAGATAAGAGATAGGAGGAGAAATAAATAAAAAAGATAAATTGTAAGAGGAGGAACAGACAGAGAAGAATGAATAAAATGTGCGCGAGAGCAGTTGTTATACGATGCTATCTCGGGTGTGGTGTTCTGGAGAGAAACGATTAAATGACACTTATTCCAGGTCCTCTCTCTCTCTCTCTCTCTCTCTCTCTCTCTCTCTCTCTCATCTTCTCTCTCTCTCTCCTCCTCTAAATTACACACACAACCACACATACATAAATCTAGAACCAAATATGCTGTTTTCATGCTCAAATATCAAAACCATAGCAGAGAGAGAGAGAGAGAGAGAGAGAGAGAGAGAGAGAGAGAGAGAGAGAGAGAGAGAGAGAAAAATCACAAAATGGACATGAAATCCAAAGATTATACAAAAGCGTTGGTGGCTACAATCCGCAATCATGTAAACTTGAATAAAAAATTAAGCAAAATCAACCATCATTTCACCATGCTAAAGCCAATAAAGAATAAATGAAAAGAAGAAGAAGAAGAAGAAGAAGAAGAAGAAATTATTGTAAAAAATAAAACACAGCTGGGCTTTGAAAACATGAAGAGCATATGAATGAAACCCCTAAAACTTGAAAACGGAATAAGAAAAGAGGAAAAAAAGGGTGAATGAATAGAAGGGTCATGTAAAGAAGTAAAAAAAAAAAAAAAAAAAATAAAAAAAAAAAAAAAAAAAAAAAAAAAAAAAAACAAGTCCAAGAAATGACGAGCCTCTGAAAAAACGCAGGAAAAGCAAACGAAGAAGGAAAGAGCCACGATTCAGGATGAATCATCATCACAAGAGGAGGAGGTGCCCCCCCCCCCCCCCGCCCCCCCTCCAAGCAATTTTTGTTTACACGCTCAAGTGACCCAGTAAGCACCTTCTTCCATACTGAGAGTTCCCACGAAGTGACGAAGCCCGACTCCCTTTTATAAAGGTAAGAGGGGTCTCTCGGCACTCCTGAGGGATTGGGATTATTTAATGTAATCGGACGTCACGACGACTATGGTCATCATCGTCTGCTCTGACTCATAAGGGAAAGAATTAGCCTGGACGTTGAGGTGTTTTCTCAAAGATTTGGATGAATGAATTTAAAGTTTTTGAATAATAATATAAACTAATAATAATAATAATAATAATAATAATAATAATATATGACTCCTAAGTTAGGCAGGATGCAACCCGGAACCCCACACGTAAATACCACCCAGTCGAATTGAAGGACTGTGATAGATAATAATAATGATCATAAGCACAAGTACAGTTCTGCTTTCAGAACGGTATAAAAATATTTCTTTTTGCGTTTAATCATTATTTAGCTTGGTTTAAGAGAGAGAGAGAGAGAGAGAGAGAGAGAGAGAGAGAGAGAGAGAGAGAGAGAGGGGGGGGGGCCGGTTTGGTACCTACGAGAAGGTGGAAGCGAGTTTGTAAGAAAAAAAAAAAAAAAAAAAAAAACCTACGAGCCTACAAGACCCTTAGATTAAGTCGCCCTCCAAACTACAAGTCTCTTTATCTTGTTTGAGGACGAGTCCCCGTGGAGCCCAGCATGACCTTGAACGGCGTCCTCGAGGTAAAAGGGTGACGCCCACCGATTCTCCTTCGCCTCATACACTCCGACCGGCAGTCACCTCCTCCTCCTCCTCCTCTTCCTCCCCATCCCCAAACAACCTGAATCCCTCTGAAAAATTAGCCGACCCACCCCAACCCTCTTAACTCCCCCACCACTCGGATCGCCGGAACCTAAGTTCATTTTACAGCCGTCGCTTGACCGAAAATACTCACTAACACGAACGGGCAAACACACTCGACAAGAACGAACGAACGCAAGCACGCGCGAACTAACTCGACGAATGCGAGAGCGCTTGAAAATGAAATGACAATTAAACTTTTTATTTGAAGTTTTATTGACAACCAACCGGCAGGTAACAGTACCTCTAAAGTATATCTCATGTGTGATTTTATTTTTATAACAGCCAATTATTTCCTGGGATGCACAAGAATATTCATAATTAAAAGTTCGGTGTCTTAACGTATTTCATTCAGCATAAAACTACCAGAGATGAATGAAATCATCTGTCAAATTCATACAATAATATCTAAAAGCCACGTGGTTGGTTGTTGGGCAACACAGTAATGCATATAAGAGAAAAAGTAAAGACTCCTGACAGAGGCGAAGCAGAGTAAAGGTGAATTCAGACCTACTTATTTCATCTCGAGACTAAAGTATCTACAACCGAGTTGCATATGAAACGTTCAGTATAAAATGTCCCTAATTAATGTTGGCAACTTCGTTCAATTTCCAAGATATTTTGCTCAAAGGGGAAGAAATAAAACAAAATCGTAAACTAGATAAAGTTTCGCAGTTCGAAATTGTCACTCCATTCAACATGGACGCAACAACTAACAAAACTTGCAACGAAAAAGGCGCCAATGTCTCTCACAGCCGAAAAGAAGACGCATAAAAAAAACCAGCAGACTCCTCCGACTCCTTTTTCCTTCCTTCCTTCATCTGTCTCCTCTTTTCCTTCTTTCTCTCCCGCACCGGAACTTGCCCAACCATGCCCTATAGCCCTTCGCCAAAATCCGAGTCCACAGCCACGCTCGGCGCCCCCACCGGAACCAGTTGAAAGCCCAGAACAACCCTGTCGCACCCCTCCCGAAATCCACGAGACCCATCCCCCACCCCCACACGGGGGACCCCTGGGCCACCCATGGCCCTACCGGGCCAAACCTGACCCCACCGTGCCCTTGCTTACACTATTGATCACTTACCGTGGGGCATCCCTGTCTCTCTCTCTTTCTCTCCCTTCCCTCCACCCACTCCTCACTGCATTGCTCGTGCCCACACAAGCTATACTCTACCCATTAGGGCCATCTTCCTCCCCGTCCCCAAAAGGATCCCTCTGTCCCTCCCCGTACTCACCGCCTCAACCGGTTTCTCTCTCTCTCTCTCTCTCTCTCCTCTCTCTCTCTCTCTTTCGCTTCTTCCCTCCACCGGAACTTCGCGCAGGACTCCACCCCTTCGCTTTCTTGACCTTTTGGGAGAGTATTTCTGGGCAGGATGAGAGGGAGTATTCGCCTCGCAGGGTCGGGGAGCCTTTATTTCTTTGGTCGGGCTGTTTCTTTCATTGATACACACACGCACACACACACACACACACACACACACACACGCACACACACACACATATATATGTATATATATATATATATATATATATATATATATATATAAATATACAGTATCCAGTCTTCGTCAATGGCTTGGAAATAAAGTTGAAACCGGTCAGGACCTACTTATTTTTCCCCTGTGGATATGTGTGACAAATGAATTGTGTGCTAAATTAATTATGATAATATATATATAAATATATATATATATATATATATATACATAAATATATAAATATATAATCCATATATATATATATATATATATATATATATATATATACATATATACAACACGAACCTACACAAGCTGATAACACTAATGTCTCAACACAATAAAAATGATCGTTATAACTCGTGTATTTCAAAATGAAGTTACTCTGACTTCCCATTCTATATTCCTGGGAAAAACTTCTTGGTTTTTTTTTTATTCTCAAAGGAAAAAAAAGCAAGTAACAACAAGCAAATCCGACGAAACCACAACAGATGCTATCCGTTCCCTTTTCTTTCCCAGGTGGGACGCTCATTAGTGCATTTACCTTTTCAATGCCTCCTTTTTTTCCTTTTTTTTTTTTTTTTTTTTTTTGATAGCCAAGCCCCTTGGGCAACTTCCGTTCCCACAGCCAGCTACCTTTTTTTTTCTTCGTTAATGATGCATTTTCGTTTGCATTCCTTCAGGCAATGGCTGGATCTTTCGTCTTTTAACATAAAATTGCCATTCAGACAAAACGTACGATAATCTCAACTCTCGCGATATGACATAAGTTTATATTTCAGTTGATTTAATTTTAACATTACGTTTAAATAATTCAATACATAAATGGTACTCAATTACTTTTAATTCACCGCAATCCCTGACACTCTATCTCATCTTTCTCTGAACAAGCAAACATACAGCTGCAACTTATATTAATAGATTCAACAACTTTTTACTCTTTCAATAAAAGGTTCAAAATTTCATTTCTGTTCACTCGTAACCATTCATCAACCTCACACTTCTCTCACGAACATGGACACGAAAAATAATTCATATAGGTCATTATTCATTATTTTGAAACAATTTTAATATGTAATCTAGATTCATCCTTCTAACTCGGTCTGTCTGTCTGATCAAACGACGCCCAGCAACAATGTCGCACCAAATGTTACCCGACAGATCACGACAAATTCCTCAGGGCGCCTGTGTCCTTGAGAGTCCAGGAGGACGTCCCCTGCATGGGCAATGAGCTGGAACTTGAGATACGGCGTCGCACTTGAAACCCAGCAGATAATACTCCACAACGAAAACCGCTGTCTCAGTAGTGACCCCCGACCTCGTTATCAGGTCGTAACGCATGCGCTGTTTTGTCCTTGATGCTCATCTGTGGGTGCATCTGCTGCTGCCTGCCTTCTCGTGGTCGGTAAGCTGATTTTCTTTCCGATTCTAAAAGGATGTTTGGGAGGTGTGGCTGTCCACAGTGGTTGTGATATTTGCATCAAAAGTGGGAGCCCCCGTAGGGTTCCGTCAGTGCACCTCATGCGGTACACTGTAGGCATTACCGAAGGCTCTCTTTGCAGATTGCCTTCGGCCCCTATCTGCAACCCCTTTCGTTCCCATCTTACTTTTCACCCTCTCGTAACAATTGATGCCTAGTGCAACTGCTCTGAGGTTTTCCTCCTGTTACACCTTTCAACCCTTTTACTGTCAGTTTCCATTTCAGCGCTGAATGGCCTCATAGGTCCCAGTGCTTGGTGGTCTTTTTGGCCTAAATTCCAAATTCAACAGTGAGAACGCCAAGGCTCGATTCCCAAGCGAGCCAGATTGTTTTGGGGATCTTCAGTTAAATCCCACACCACGTGAATCATATTCCTGGTAGTTGGTTAAATGTGGCGACTCAGAGTCAAGGTTACGATGGTCATGGAGTTAGTGACCTCATCATAAAATGCTTGTTGAGAAACAAGCATTTACTTATTCTTGGGTGGAGCCAACCTCGAGCGGGCTCCGTGGCTAAGCGCTGCTGCATCACTCCGTGCTCGTTTGATAGGGCGAAAGTTTGCTTGTCCCTTCCTTCCCTCCCTCCCTCCCTCCAGCCCACCAGTCCACCCAAACGGAAATGGGTATACCAGTGTCTGCAGAGGCCACACACACACACACACACACACAAAAGAGAGAGAAAAAAAGTGGGTTTAGAGATAGCAACATCCATAATCACCAGTGACCAACATCATCCAAGAGGTCCTGTGAGATACGAGAGGAGTCTGTCTTTTTTCCACTTGTAATCCGGTTCCTCGTTTTCCACTCGGTGATTTATATTAAATAAATAAATACTTTGCTCTCAGCTTCTGCTCGATGAACGAGCAAACACACACATACAGAAAGAGGAAGAGAAATAAATAAATCAAAATAAGCCTGGGTGCAGAAGGATGAGTGCTGCTAAATGCACACGATGGATTCAGGTCCAAAATCTCTTCAACATTATTATTATTATTATTATTAGTTATTAGATTATTATTATTATTATTATTATTATTATAAATGTACTCCCATTCACCTGGAATAAGTGAAAAAACATACTAAGCAAGCATTTTCTTCTCACTAAGGAACAAATCAAGAAAAAACACATTAAAATAATTATTCTAAAAACAACGAATAACTCACTAAAATAGCTCTACGCATTCCCCCCAAACTAAACAGCCCAGCACACCAAAAATTCTATTAAAAAGAGGGCCACACCTCGAGTCCCGAAATCCTGGTCAACAACATCTCCCCGTATTTATGAGCAGTTATTTGCATGATGAATGTATAAATTCTCTCTGAATCCCGAGGTCGAGAGCTGATATAACTGAACGAGAGAATCGGTCCTGATGGACGATCTCCTCAGCTGAATCCACTCAAGGTTTTCCACAATCAAATCGATTCTTTATCGGTGCAATACTTCAAGTAATTGTATTTGTCATTCGGGCTCTTCTCTCTCATATTACAACGGGTTGCAAAAATAACATATCAAGTAATCATGTCCTTTAAACTTGACATCGTTCGATAAGACTGCAACTATTTATGCACCCCAACCCCAGCTCTTTTAGACTGACTCAATATTCAACAGCTGAACCAGGATCTCTTGCCGCTGTAATATATTAGTTTTATTTTCCACTTATTCTCGAAGGAATACGAAACCTTTTCCTAGTGAGGGAGACGCACCTCATATTCTCACATTATCTACAGGATACTTTTCGCTCTTAATCGAGGACGCAAACATTTTTTCTTAAGTTCATTTCTCTCGCAGTGACCGGTACTAAAACATAAATAAAAACCTTTAATGTTACAAAACTGTGCTTATGAATCTGAGTCCATACAAAATACGAAACAGGAATGACAGAACTACAACACAGGATTCTTAACACTAACACAATTGCTCCGAAACCGTACATAAGAATATGAGTACTTACAAAGGATGTCAAAACTGAGCAGCTATGAGAGCAATACGAACCTGTAAAGAAAAAAAAAAGTGTGTAATGTAAATAAAAAATAAATTTCCATTAAAATAAAGAGAATAGGATCTACAACAGTAATTATACTCCAGAATGATTTGTAGAAAACTTGATGCACTAAGTTTATTTGAGACTGTTCTGTGCACTGACATACAAATAATATATATATATTATTAGCAATTACTTGTAAACAACACAATAACCTTATGTAGAAACAACCACGCCACCTGAACCCCAAAGATCTCAATCATAGCAACCTGACAAAAAAAAAAAAATCCCCAAAGCTGTCACGCACGATCGGTGGTGACGTCACGGAAAGCCATTATAGGGGCGCGACGCCAAATCGCGTATTCAGCCTCCTCCTCCTCCGACGGGTTAGACCTATAAAATCCATCTTCGGCCACTCCCCTTGCGTCGCCTCCGATAGCCCCAGCTACGTCGGTCCCGGGCCAAGTTAGGCAAAGAGGAATGCTGCAGTGGCCCGACCTCAGTTGCAAACGTTGCAACTACGGGGTAAATAACAACGAAAGGCCATTCGGAATGAGCATTGTCCCCCCCCCCCCCCCCCCCCACCCCCCCCCCGGATCAATTTTATATCGGGGCGTCTCGGATCTGACGGTGCCATAACCACTTCAGCCACTGAAAAAAGGGGGCGGGGCTTCGCTTCTCACGTAAAACTAATTACTACGAGAGGTGAATAGTAAGCGACTGAGAGAGAGAGAGAAGTTTGGTGGTATATATATATATATATATATATATATATATATATATATATATATATATATAGTATATATACATACATATAAAAATGGTTAACGCTGGGAGAAGAAGATGATATATACATATAAATATTATCATATATATATATATATATATATATATATATATATATATATACATATATATACAAATACATATTTACATATATTCAATATCTATAATTATACACGTGTGTGAAGACTCATTATGATTAAGTATTCAACATTCATATGAGTACGAAAAATCATACCGGGATAAATAAAATGAAAAAAAAAGCCTAGGGCTTGTGGGTCATCATTACCAAGCCACCCCTTTGCCTAAAGAGCCATGACCTCACGAAGGTCGATATGGACCTTGGGTCCTATTAATTATGCTCATCACAGGGCACCCATAATTGATGGTGACTCGGCCATACAGACTCATACTTTTAAATTCATCATTTAGACACGATCAAGCCTTCGGGTAATATATATGGAACCGCTCTCACCCTCTTTCTTTCAAGTAAGGCCGAAACAAGTACAATTCCCATTCCAGCGTTCCCAGTTCACTCGGGGAAAACGCCTCAAAAAAAACGTATCTCGTCTATTGTTTTCCTAATCAAGAGCTGTCTTATTCCGCGCGTAAGGTTTGGACAACAGTCATTAAATAAAGAGGTTTACTCCAACTGACGGAGGGACACACCTGTTTATTCTGAGGGCGCAGGACATACAAGACTCTCTCTCTCTCTCTCTCCCTCTCTCTCTTATGGACTCTATACACAGCCACACACACACACACACACACACACAAACTCACACGCAAACACATAAACATCAATCGTATGGTCCTTACACACACCAACTTAATCACCATACACAAACCACAAACACATACAAATACAATACACCCTGTATATCTGACATGGATTTCGTCCAAATAAGTATATCTATAAATTCCTACGCACCCATCCAACACACACACACACACACACATTGTCTACGTGGCATGGCTGACTAATAAAAAGTGGGATTTCCATATTTTGCTAAATTTCATTATTAATTTGCCAAAAAAAAAAAAAAAAAAAAAAAAAAAAAAAAAAAAAAAAAAAAATTGCTGCAAAGGAGATGGCTGTACCAAAGGCTAGTTAAATTTCACAATGATTCTGATTGTTTCTAAAATATACTTATTGTTTTAATACTAAATGTATGTATACAATATACACATCAGAGAGGAAGGTCGCACTTCATTATTTTCGAAATATACACGGATACAGATATTTGCCGCAAATGTTTTTATTTTTTTATGATTAATCTACAACATTACTGCTAGCCTAGTACGGGAAACATAAAGATATGTAAAGTAAAGACAAATATAATTTCCACGAGAAAATCACCGGCTGGACTCCGAGAATTTCTCTGAAGGTAGTATCTGAAGAATGCAAATGTCCTCTCACTCTTCTGCGGCACAAGACATGAGTCATCTTACTACAAGTATGCTGAATATTATTCTTCTATTATATATATCACACAAAATACCTATACACTCTATATACTGCATATTATTATTTTAATTAGTATATCATCAAATATAACTATATAGTACGCTCTAGCGTTTAAAATACTCTTGCGAAGAACAAAACATAAAGAGAAATGTCTATCAAACAAATGGCCGCACACATAAATATTATTTGCACTTGAGCGGGACGTTAATGCGAATACCATCTGGGGAATAAAATATGTGCAAAAATGATGTAAGCTTTCTATGGCCACAAAACTGCAAGAACGTAATTACTGCCATCTCCGCCGTGCCGAAAGGAAACTTCTCTCTCTCTCTCTCTCTCTCTCTCTCTCTCTCTCTCTCTCTCTCTCTCTTCTCTCTCTTTCAAAAAAAAAAAAAAGAAAAAAAAAAAATACACACACACTGACTGCCTCGGCCAAATGAATTTATATGCAGAGTGATGAAAAGAATCTTTTACTTCTTCTTCTTCTCTCTCTCTCTTTCAAAAAAAAAAAAAAAAATAAAAAATAAAAAAAAAAAATAAATAAAAAAAAATAAAAAAATAAAACAAAAAACACACACACTGACTGTCTCGGCAAATGAATTTATGCTAAGAGTGATGAAAGGAAACCTCCTCTCTCTCTCTCTCTCTCTCTCTCTCGTCCTCTCTCTCTCTCTCTCTCTCTCTCTCTCAAAAAGAAAGAACATACACTACACACTTTTTAGGGGGGAAAAAAAAAAAAAAAAAGGGAAACCTGTCCCCCCCCCCCCCCCCCCCCCTCGGCCCAAAACAAATGAATAGAAAGGAAACTTTTACGTCCTTCTCTCTCTCTCTCTACTCTCCCAAAACAAAAAAAATAAATAAATAAAATAAAATAAAACATTACACTGACAGTCTCTGCAAATGAATATATGCAAAGAGGACGCAGGTGAGTCATGCAGGGCCTCACCTAGATTTTCTTTCCCCCTTTGAATCTCGTCGCGGGCGAAGTCACTTGACCCAACCCGAGCGACCCAACGCCCCCCCCCCCCCCCCCATCCCCCCCCCACCACACAAACCCTCCTCTGATGGCAATTGATGTCAACAGCCGCTTCCGAAGTCTCGGTAATGCGTAGACGAGTCCTCCCCTCCCTTGGCGGTATGACGTCACCGTTAACCAAAGGCGAGACGGGTGTTACAAGCTGATGTCATCACAAATAAAAGACGAGACGACTGATGTGGTGATGTTGCTCCAATCGACGGAAAAGAATGGATAATTGGTATAATAATAAAGAGAGTAGTAAGATATTAAAAAAGCGCCTTCCTCACAAACGAAAATGCTATCACAAACAACGGAAAAGAATATCACAAACAACCGACGAGACACATGACATCGTTTTCCGTAACAATGGCAAGTCATGAACAGCAGATACGTATCAACAGCAATGATTTGATCGCAAACATCACGCGAGGGCCTTTACCCAACCCCCCCCCCCACCCCACCCGGACTTCACCCGAAAAACAAGCCATAGAAACAGAAAAAACATTAATTTCTACCGAATTACTCCAATGTACGTGTTTGTGTAAATGTGTATCTAAAACGAAAAGTTATCTTCTTCCTGAAAGTCTGCAACGGTATACATCAATTGCAAAATCATCCATCGTGAAGATCCAGGTAAAGAAAATGCTTTTAAAACCGAAGTCATCAACATGAATACAATGGACTGATCCATCTTTGCACCGCTCATTAGATGATAATAAAGACTCCCTGACCCCCAACGAATGTAATCCTTCTAATGAAGTCGCGCCTAATTTAAGATAACTGGCTGAGTCTGCGAGTGTGTATTTGCCCGTCCGAATCCCTGCCCCCTGTGTGGACCGCTTTCGTTAAACACTCTACTTTACCTTCAGGGTTGAACTCTTACACCTCATTGCTGAGAGAAGTCGGGGCAACCGAGTCATTCCTTCCTTATGAAGGAATCGATGTTATCAGCAGAGTTAAGATTACTTTATTTATTTATTATCTTATATGAAGATTTCCTTCTCAAGATACGAGACGGGGCCGATTTCGTCTTGGAATTGCTCTCTGACTTGCCTTTCTCGCGGGCGGCTATAATTGTCTTAATGTTGGATGGGATATGTATATATATATATATATATATATATATATATATATATATATATATATATATGATATATATATATATGAATTTTTATCACATCACCGTGATTCATACACATGCATTAAGCCACTACAACTGTCCTTTGATATCCAGTTCGCTCTACCCCGGAATTAAAATATTTTCATGTGCGTTAAACAAAGGGGAATTTCTTTAGTTGATAAAAAAAATTCGTCTTCTCGTGGATTCGAACCAGCGCACGAAGGAGAAATCGGGACTTCAGTCAGTCACTGAAGTCCTGATTCTTCCTCTGTGCGCTGGTTCAAATCCACGAGAGGACTAAATGATTATCAACGAAAAAATTCCCCTTCGGTTAACATATAATGAATATATATTAATTCCGGGGTAGAGCGAATTGGATTTTAAGGACATTTGTAGCTTTATA
>NC_087204.1:27218660-27243660 GCF_015104395.2 Macrobrachium nipponense | reverse complement strand
CGGTAAGCAAATATTCTAATATGATATACCCCGAAGGCCCGATTCAAAATGAAACAAAAAGTAACTACCTCATGATATCCATATTAAAAAAGAAGCTGATTATGGCAACTATGACCGATTCGGTCTCTTAATTAACCGCTGAAATATTTTCTGGCCATTGCATATTATGGCATGTGCCTCGATTTGAGTTGCAAATTTCAGTTAGACAACGAGAGCATATTAAATACGGAATGATGCTTTATAAAGATGGTATGAAAAGCCGTTTATACTGAAATTATTTAGTGAGTGAGAGTTGTCCTAATGCTACTTGTGCGTTTAAGATCATTCGCACTGCCAAATAATAATGAAATAAAAAATAGATCAAAATAAAGGATTAATGTGGGACAGCATTAGTACTCTCTCTCTCTCTCTCTCTCTCTCTCTCTCTCTCTCTCTCTCTCTCTCTCTCTCTCAATAAAAAAAATTATCAGAGCCAAGAATGAAGATCTGAAACAAGAGTTATTTTAGCATGTAAAATAAGTTAATTGACCATTACTCTTGAGACATAAGAACAGGGACCCACGAAATATCCTTGAGAAATAAAGTACTTCATCTCTCTCTCTCTCTCTCTCTCTCTCTCTCTCTCTCTCTCTCTCTCTCTCTCTCTCTCATCGATAAAAACGCACCCTTGGTTTCAAATTCACTGACCTTAAAGCCCATCCCTAATATTCAACGGGCCTTCCCATCATGGTTCTCTCTCTCTCTCTCTCTCTCTCTCTCTCTCTCTCTCTCTCTCTCTCTCTCTCTCTCTCACACACACACACACATACATACACACACACAAACACAAACGCACACTTCTATGCATGCACTAGCGTAAAAAAATTATTAAAGCTCTGCAATTTTCATATTGCTTAAAAAAAATAAAAATAATCGCCATGACATGAAATTTCATTGGGAATAAGAGATGCAATGTGTGCATATGAGAGAGAGAGAGAGAGAGAGAGAGAGAGAGAGAGAGAGAGAGAGAGAGAGAGAAGAAAACTTCCACTGACGCTGGGGACAAAGTCCATTCTTGAAGCCTGGGTTCTCAAACGCTGGATGTAAACTCAAACGTCTCTGATTAATATTAATGAGATATCAAATTATCCTATTTCTTCAACGGTAATTCACATCTATTACGTCATTCCCACTATACTTTTTTTTTGTACTACAATACGTACTATGCCTTTCGTACAAGTGGTGGAATGACTCATTCCTGGCGTTGGTGCTTGGAATAGCTTAAATTCTTGGAAGGGTTATATTTTTTGTTTAACCTTGAAGTAGTTATAATACTGAAGTAATTATGTCTACAATCCTTCTTCGTGCTATATTTGCCTTGAAAGACTGATATACCATTACATAAAAAGCAAACAGTAGTCTATATATATATATATATATAATATATATATATATATATATATATATATATATATATATATATATTTATTTACATATATTTACATATATGTATATATATATATATGTATGTATGTATGTATGTATGTATGTATGTATGTATGTATGTATGTATGTATGTATGTATGTATGTATGTCATCTGAAGCCACAAATTCTGAGAGATGAACGCAAAAATTGAAACGACTCTCCGACGTAAATAATTTAAAATGAAACAATGAACGACTGTCATAAAATTATATGGTAACACTTCACAGAATCGATGAACGCAAAACGAGATATATAGTGAACGTCCTCTTTAACACGCCAAATACGCCTCTACTTTCCAATAGCGTGAATAATTCATAGGAAAAAAACAACTGTCGTTGCAACAACAAAGGCCAATGACGATGTTGCTACCAAGGTGAGAATGTATGAAAAGGCTGCATGAAAGATGCGTCACCTATGTAAAGAGAGAGAGAGAGAGAGAGAGACGTTCCCAATGTACCATGAGTGTAAGAGAGAGAGAGAGACGTTCTGTATGTACCATGAATGTATGAGAGAGAGAGAGAGAGAGAGAGAGAGAGAGAGAGAGAGAGAGAGAGAGAGAGATAAATGTGTATGTTCCCTGCGTACCACAAGTGACACTCCCTCCTTGCCACGCCGTACCCACATCTTAAAAATTAGTGGTGGACCCCCGAACGGCGAAAAGCAGTGCCTATCTACTCGGAAACACTAAGGCTAGTTGGGCGGAAAAGAAGATTAATAATTAATTGGGGGTTGAGGCAGAATCCAATTCTAACCAACGTGAGATTAAGCTGGGATGAGCAATAGGAGGTCGAAATTGGATCGCATAGGTGATTATCATCTTGTGAATACTGAAGATAGGTAAAAAGAGTTTAGACTTGGTTTAAGTGAACATTACATATACAAAATATGTTATTTATAGGCGAGGTTAATGAAAAAGTAGGATAATGACAAAATAGGATCATGAGAAAATAAAATGAAATGGATAAAGTTGTTGAATTATGAGGAATGAGAAGTAGACAACATTAGAGGGATAAAAAAGCAAGGAAGACGTTTAAAAAAAAACACGAGACGTTCAAAAAGCAAAAAACAAACAAACACAAAATGGAATTCTGGGATGAAAAACGCAAGGTGGAATAAATAATAAAATAGAAAACTACAAAAATATATATGATAAAGACATTAAAAGACAGTTTTGAAAACGAGACATAATCGGGAACGAATAAGAGAGAGAGAGAGAGAGAGAGAGAGAGAGAGAGAGAGAGTGAGAGAGAGAGAATGATGCCTGATGATAATAGTGAATGATAAGAAAAGAAAAAAAATGATAATGAAGGAAATGATGACGATGATGCAATACGATGATAGTCAAGGATAGGAAACGACAGGAAAAGACAAAACGAATATGTTACCAGCGATAAGGGCACAGTGCGCTACCCACCCACTAAGCGGGGTCACTCTCTTAACGGCCTTACCCACTGCTATACCCTTTATCGCAGGAGTTACGTACATCCTGTTACCAGGTCTGGCAAGCCCATGGAATGACTGAGGGTCGTCTTAAGCAGCCATTCTCACACACGGGGCTTTCGTGGGACGAAATGGTATTCGTGATGTCAACGCAGTGCTAACTGAACTGGATGTGAAGAAACGATTTCTTGATGTAAAAGCAATGCTACGTGGAATTCAAACTGAACCATGTTAATTCTTGGAAACCATATTTATGGATGAAAAAGGATTTGGATATCACTTGTGACACAAAAGAATAAATGTCACAAAACTCTCGAAAACCAGAATCACTGAAGTTACATTTTTTTTTTTTTTTTTTTTTTTTTTGTAGAATGAAAAGGATTTGGCAGGATACGTGATGGCCTTACAGCGTAACAGGAAGGATAAATGTTACAAAATAACGTTACAAAGTAGTTCAAAATTTTAATAGTTACAAAATACCTCACGCAGCCTGAGAGTTCTATAACGATGACATCATTAAGATCTTACAACACACCCCTTGGGATGACGCAATAGTTTGTACACAAGTACACAACCCCAGGACACCAAAAGAAGCCTTCGATCACAATTTGATTCCAAAGACTTTAAAACTATACTGATGCCAAGCCTTAAAATATACTGATTCCAGACCTTGAAATATACTGACTCCAGGGCTTAAAATATACTGATTCCAGACCTTGAAATATACTGATTCCAGGGCTCAAAATATACTGATTCCAGGCCTTAAAATATACTGATTCCAGGCCTTGAAATATACTGATTCCAGACCTTGAAATATACTGATTCCAGGGCTCAAAATATACTGATTCCAGGCCTTAAAATATACTGATTCCAGACCTTGAAATATACTGATTCCAGGGCTCAAAATATACTGATTCCAGGCCTTAAAATATACTGATTCCAGGCCAAGAAATATACTGATTCCAGACCTTGAAATATACTGATTCCAGGCCTTAAAATATACTGCTTTCAGACCTTAAAGCAAACCGATTCCAGACCTTAGAATAAGCTGACTCCAAGGACAAAATAAACTGATTCCAGACCTTTAAATAAATTGATTCCAAACCTTAAAAATTCAAAATACTTTAAATTAAAGCTTAAAAAACAATTCTAAAGACCTTAAATTAAACTAATTCTAAAGACCTTAAAATAAACTGATTCAGAGGACTTTAAAATTAACTAATTCCAGAGACCTGAAAATAATCTGATTACAGGCCGTAGTATAAGCCGATTCCAAAGACCTTTAAATAAGCTGATTTCGGCCCTTAAAAACCTGATTCCAGGCCTTAACATAAACTGATTCCTGACTTGACAACAAATTGATTTCAAACTTGAAAACAGCATGATATCAAACCAGGTGATGGCGTGAATCCCCACTCGAGAGTATATCGACTTTGGCCTGAAAATAAGACGATTCCAACTTGCTTATAACACGATTCCAAGTTTATTAGAACATAAGAGGATTGTCAACTCTCTCCACACATTATTCCCTACGTGAAGATGACCTGATTCCAGCCATAAGATTATGATTAGGAACAGAAGGCCACCAGATTCCAAGCCAAACGGTAAGACGATTCTAAACCTGACAAACAAAACGCTCCCAAACTGGAAGACGACAACCACAGGTTGAGAGAGAGAGGAGAGAGAGAGAGAGAGAGAGAGAGAGAGAGAGAGAGATGAACATATTCCGAACAGACAAGCAATCCGATTCCACACGCGAAGATATCCAGAAGTAACATCTGGTTCCACATATAAAGACTATCCAGACTATCCAGGCACCCAACGTAAAATCAGCCTGAATGTTTAGTCATCGCCTACTAGTATTTCCAGGCTGGGGGCCTGTCCGCAGCCACACCTGTTGCAGGAGATCCCTTCTTCGGAGTCTTCTTACACCAGCGGACAATAAACATCGGTTAATATACGACTGCCACTAAGCCATACTTGCCGCGGGAGTAATGAGAATGTACTCCAGTATCTCTCGGCAGCAGAGACAAACCGGTTTCATTCACACGGACAGGCGTCGGGGAAAGAGGGACTTGCGGGCAACCAGATAGGATATGAAAATGCATGTTCATGCTAGGTGTGTATACAAATATAGGTGATCAAATTTATCTTCTTTTCCTAATAGTGGAGAGTATGTATACATACATACATACATATATATATATATATAAGTATATATATATATATATATATATATATATATATATATATATATAATATATATATATATACATATGAGTTGGTGTGTATGATAAACAATGATTAAATCAGAATAATACTCGTGGGGTAATCATGAACTTACTGTGCATAAGAAAACTGAACAACGACTAATTGAAGACTCTTCCACCCGACACCGAAAAATTAATACACTCTCTCTCTCTCTCTCTCTCTCTCTCTCTATTCTTCTTCTTTTTCTTCTTCATCTTCTTCTTCTTCTATTACTTATTTCCAGCAAGCCTGAATTGGAAACATAAAACTGGTGGGCCATTCGAAAAAAAAAAATAAAAAATAATAAGAGGAGGAGAGAGATCGAAGAGAGAGAGAGAGAGAGAGAGAGAGAGAGAGAGAGAGAGGTTTGCCCGGAGGAAAATTCACAAGCAGCGACTTCTCCTTTGTTCCCAGTCGCCAAATATTCCTGGGGAGATAATCTACCTGCTGTTGGCTTCACGCACCGCTGAATCCCCTGCCCTCTCGGCTCGGGACGTCCCGCGACCGGAAGAGAGAGAAAGGTGAAATCAAGGTATATATACCTTGGGTGAAATGAAAAAGACTGGGACGAAAGGATGTTCCCTGCTCCGAGAGGGGAAAATAAAATTATTTTTTTTTATATATTGAAAGTCATTGCTGCCTCAGCTGCGTTAATTTGATAAAGGTTCTTCTCTATTATTTCCAATTGTTGTTTTCTCATCGTTGCTTAAACTGGTGAGCAGCGCAGTTTAAGCAACAATGAGAAAACGATAATTAGAAAAAATTATAAAATTAACGCAGCTGAGGCAGCAATTACTTTCAATAAAACTTATTTAAAAGAGGGCTTACTTCCAGCATATTATTATTATTATTATTATTATTATTATTATTATTATTATTATTATTATTATTATTATTATTATTATTATTATTATTATTATTCTACAGAAAATGAAACCTATTCATCTGGAACAAGCCCACCATATGGGGCCAGTGACTAGAAATTCGAGCCTCCAAAGAACATGGTGTTTATTGGGGAAGAAGTAAAAGAAGGTAGAGGGAAATGAAGAGGAGACCCACTTTTTCAAAGAGAAAAATACATAAATTCATAAATTAACATAAAGGTAAAAATGTATCAAAATGCGAGGAGAACACTTTTAGGACAGTAATGTGTATTGCACCTTCGGATGAACTTCAAAAACAGAAAGTAAATAAATGCGAATATTCATACATTTCCTTTTTCAAGGGAAATAGAATAAATGCCGATAATACACATAAGGAGATCACAAATAGTTAAGCATTGGGGAAAAATGCATTTCGCACTGCATAGGGACTATACATATCGAAAAAAAGTTAAGTAAAATAATAGAAGTACATATACGGAATAAAATCTATTAAACCTTGATACCAAATCATCATTTTGATTTTTTTTTTTTTTTAATATTTACTAAAATATTTTCCCGTATGTACTTTTCGCTACAAACACTTTGGGCACCAACTTCCCTGTTTGGAAAATAGACTACAAAGGCGAAAAGGAAAATCAAACGCAAGCACGTAAACAATTCAGCGTAACTTTTCCCATTCAATGGAAAAATACACAAAATGAATGAAACAAAGTTAACAATTCACTGATAAGTTTCCCTAAAAAGGAATAAACACACGAAGTGATGAAAAGTGAGACTCCAACCTTCCTTACGGAATTACAAAAGAAAATTATGACAAGCAATGAAAACAATAACAAAAATGAAGTTCGCAATCAAAATACCTTTCCGAAAATCAAAGCGAAATGAGAATGGAGGCAAGCATCGAAATATCTTTTTCCAGTGTCAAAGGGAAAATGCACACTACAGATACTGGGAAAAAATAATTTTTTTTTCAGTATAATTACGGAGTGTGGAGAAATGATCTCGGCAAACAACCTAAAAGAAGAAGAAGAAGAAGAAAAAGAAGAAGAAGAACTTCGGGGATTTGCTGTTAAGACCTGGAGGGACAATAGAGGTGTGCTTGCTTGCCCGAGTACGAGGACTGATTGTACAGTACATGGCAAATACTAGTTTTCTTGCGCCATTCTCGGCTAAATCTAATCTCAGCTCGAGAGAAATTGTGTACTGCCTCTTTCCGGCTACGCTTCACGTTAATACCGAAGGGAAATTTTTTTAATTGATAATAATTTCGTCCTCTTGTGGGTTCGAACCACTTTATAATTCATATTCGACAACTCATCAGAAATCACATCTAACATGACATGCTTAAATGGATACCATATCAAAACACAGATACCTTCACTGAAGTTCTGATTTCTTCTCTGCCCGCTGGGCGGTGGTTCGAACCCACGAGAGGACGAAATTATTATCAACTAAAAAAATTCCCCTTCGGTTTACTACATATATGAAAATATATTAATTCCGAGGTAGAGCGAATTAGGTATTAAAATGACATTTGTAGCTCGAATAATTTATATGAATCACGGTGATATGATAATTATTAATATATATATATATATATATATATATATATATATATATATATAGATATATATATATATATCATTAGAACTTCTATTTCGTGCCTGCAGCAGAGTATGTGAAAACAATCACCGAAGGTGTGGAAGTGTCCGCACGTATATATACAGAGAGAGAGAGAGAGAGAGAGAGAGAGAGAGAGAGAGAGAGAGAGAGAGAGAGCACGCGTACCCGGGAGGATAAAAGAAAAAAAAAAGTTGAGGCAGGTGAGCGGTAGGGAAAAGGCTATCACTGGATGCCCACGCCTTCAAAGTCTTAATTGCCCATCGTTCCCAGCCTTTCTACCCACTAATTTAATTTAGTACTTGAACATAAATGTAGTTCTGGTTTAGTCAATATTTTTTTATACTTTATCATAACATAATTACTATAATAGAGAGCGGTTATGGAAATGACACGAACTTAATAAATCCGATAGTAATTCCGATCTGAATTATATCTGGGGCCTTTTACTCAAATGGTTCAACAACGCAAAAGGAAATAAAGTAATTTGTTAAGTTTATAAAAATATATATATATATATATATATATATAATATATATATATATATATATATATATATATGTGTGTGTTGTGTGTGTGTGTGTGTGTGTGTGTGTGTGTGTGTGTGTGTTATTCGAATTTCGAAGAAATAATGATAAACGTTCAGTTTTATTCATTACCCTAATATCAATATTTCTCCTGAAAACTGAACATGCACGTAGGAGTTTTCCTTTATAGAAAACGGCAGTTCAACGGAATTATTATTCCTTGAGTTAGGCATTGAATAAAAAGGACTCGTTTTCTTTGAATGCTTCGATGTCCATTTTTCTTCAATATTTCATGGGTGACTATAAGTAAAGAACTCATATGCAGGTCTCGTTCAGATAAAATCTGAAATCTCGCCATTAACGATGGCAAAATTTCGCCTATGCTAACCTTAAAGATATATTTAAGAATCAACAACAACATGAGATTACAGTAATTAGGATTAACAGACTTAACAGAGTAAAAGTTTGGGGAATTTTCACACTCATAAATAGCAGCATTTCCAATATCGGCTTTTTGAGGACTGAAGAAGAAGCAAGAAATAATGTAAATTGCCAATTACCAAATAAGTTCTTCCTCGTCAGGTTAATTACGCCTTTGTTACCGGCTGAAATCCATTTACTCCTACATTAAACAAGTTAGACTAGCCTTATGTTACAACAGTTGGCTTACCTGGCTCAATTCCAAATCTTAATTTTCTGAAATTGCAAAGCTGCTTCTATATAATGATTTGCCACTTTTATTTTCAAGCTTGAGGTGAAGAGAATCAATACCGTGTTTCTTTCCTTTTTTCTTCGAAACCTATGAGCATTTAGTTTTTGGAAGTTTACTAAGATTTTTTTTTTTCTTTTTTTTGCCCTTATTTCGTCGCAATGAGAATACAATATGATCTGTAAGTTAATAAACGTCAACTTACCTGTGTGAAGCACCTCATGTTTCTGGAGCAAAGTCTGGCCAATCTCGTCTGTGAGGTACATAAGGCAGCTGAAAGCCTCTGCTGCTGCAGAGGGTCCTGGACTAGCTCCAGCTGTTGTGTCAGACTGTCAAAAGTCTGCTGTTCCACGGCCATGGCATCTTGCAGCGTCTGCACGAGTTCCACCAAACCCTGAAGAGAAGCCAAAAATTATTGTAAAAAATATAGTGCTCTGTGTTCCACCAAACCCTGAAAAAAAAAGACAAAAATTGTTGTAAAAAAAATTGTTAGTGGATTTTATTTAACAAATGGAAAGGCGGTTGTAAAATGGGACTTGATTGCTGTGGATCTTGACCTAGCCTTTCCAGTTCTATTACTTCCAAATCCTAAGGGTTAAGACATAAGGACATAGGATTGACTGTCCCATTGTCCTTTGATATAAATGAATAAAAAGAAAACTGGTAACGCGACTTAATATATCATCCCTGTTCTTCTGATAGTATCAGATGTGTCGCATATGCAAGACTGAAGTTAACTACTGGTAAAGACTTTTCTTCTAAGCCCACAGAAGGTAGTTTTTAATATCACGGCAGTCTAAAAAATCAACTCGGTTCATAAATGTTTGATGGACAAAGCGCCCCAAATTTTTAAGATACTAAAGAAAAACCCGAGGTCACTTTCATCACAGACAAGCTAGCTTCGAAAATCACGCGCGAATTCCAAGTAACAGCTGGCCAGATATTTTTTGAAATCTTGCACGGACTTCAACTTCAAAGTCGAGAGCCATATTGTTTTTCGTCTCTCGTGCACCTGCATCCTCTCTCTCTCTCTCTCTCTCTCTCTCTCTCTCTCTCTCTCTCTCGTGCATTTCAAACCAGCGGAGAAATCCAACTCGTGAATGCCAGCAGTGACGATCAGGTGACTGAAACCACGCACTGCAAAGTCACGCGCGCACCAAGTTACACTACAGACTTTTGATTCCCAAGGGACTCCGGTTACGGACGGACAGGTTCTCAGGCGGTGAGGAAGCCTGATATACGCAAAGGACCTCCTGTACTTCAAGCGTAGTGCCTAATTACCCCTCTCTTTGTAAAGGAAGCACAATATCAATTCCTACACCTCAGGAATTACAAACATTGTCCACTAACGCCCAGATTCAGTTCAACATTTATTTTTTTTTTAATATTTGTTAATCATATAACCAAATATGAGTAAAACATACAGATCGCACAAACATCTGGGGAAGGAATTAAGAGAGATGGAAGTAATTACAGACTCATTTGTTCTTTTCAAAATTATTCGGTACTCTATCATGAATTAATATATATGCCACAATAGCATGAAGAAATTACCATTTTTTTCGGTGTTCAGACCTAAATCCCCAGCCTCAAACGTAACATTTATTTGATAAAATAAGGGAATATACGAAAGTATAATTACCATAAGTACTAAACAAATAGTTATTGTACCGTAATATTAACATAAATTTTAAAAGAACGTGCAAATCTACAGGCGGATATACATGCATATGAGTCTATATCCGTAGAGAATGCAACCACCATAAATTAATTCTCTCCGCCCTTGAGGACCAACTTCCAAGGATAAAACATTCTACGAAAATATCCGCTCCCTCCTACGTGAGGAACAAGGGCGAGCCTTCTTCAAACTAGGGCGATGGTCACTCTTTCCAAGACTTTTTGGGGGCGCAAGTAGGAGTTCACCTGAAGGGCGATTGATTATTCATGGAATTCTCCTAAACCGAGGTGTTTTATCTTGGTGAATATCAAGGGGCCTCTCGTGTCTCCCTCGTCGAGATCACTTTGGGGATAGGTCGAACTGAACGTGAAGGGGATTTTCATCAGACATCTGTAGGGTTCTCAAAAATATCTAAGTAAAAATGTTTTATAAATAAATATATGTGCGAGCGATTGTGTATTTATGTATAAATATGTCTGTATGTATATATATATATACTATATATATACATATATATATATATATGGGGATACAATCCACAATGAAGTAAAATCCTGTACAAGAAATATATATTTTAAACTACAGGAGGATTTTACTTCATTGTGGATTGTATCCCCATTTACTTAGAGGTACGACATAGTACCTGGCTTCTGCATATATATATATATATATACTATATATATATATTATATAATATATATATATATATATATATATATATATATATAGAGCGAGAGAGAGAGAGAAGAGAGGAGGACGAGAGAGAGCGAGGAGAGAGGATGGACGGATCGAGATGGGAGAGAGAGTAGAGAGTTACAAAATCGACAGGCATACACCAATACCCTTTCCGACAACATCCAAATTCAAGTAGACCAATTTGGTTTAGGTTGGGGTTAGCAACAGACGCAGCCCAACGGAATACCTCCAGTGGCAATCTTGAGCATCAATCGAAAGGGTGTCACCTGCAGTTGCGAGATGAGGAACCAACTAGGGCGGGGGTGGGCAAAATGGTGACTCAAGAACGATTCTGCAGGGTGCCTTATAGGAAGCCATCGCTGGCCGAGGTCTTCGTCGAGGTCTTCGTCAAGTCAAGCTTTGTATTGTCATTGTACCAATTACTACAATGATTACAAAATAGGAAATAAGTCATTAAATAACGGAAAATATCGATTTAATATATACTATCATTATACATATATATAAAATATTATATATATATATATATATCTATATATGTTATATATATATGATATATATAATTAGTATATATATATATATATATATATATAAGTAAATATAAATAAAAAACATATATATAAATATTAATAATATATATATATATTATATATATATTATATATATATATAGTATTAAAAATATTAAAAATATAATATTACATATATATATATATAATATATTATAATATATACTATAATATAATATATATATATATGAGATAATGTAATTTATTTCATTTATTTTCTATATTTTTTAACACCATCAACATGAAATCGTTCCCGTGATCTCAGTTACTATGGAAAATATAGACAAGAAACCTCTTAATTACAGGTAAAAAGGCGTGAACCGACCTCCATCTTATTCGGGGCGCGTGCTAAAATCTACAATCAAACAGAGCGTTGTTTCACCGACGAAAATCAAAATGAATACTCTAGATCTTATAGGCAATAATTTCTTTTGTACTGTGTTGACAATGCTTTCATATCCGCCACTGATGGACACATTATTTAGTTTTCTACATTTTCGCATTTTAATAAATAAAATCAATAAAATATCCTTATCCTGAGATTCCTCTAACTTTAACTCAACGCGAACGAAACCAACTTTTTGTTCAGAACTTTTTAGGCTTTTCCTAGTTCCCCAGTATAAACAAAGGAATAGCAAAGCAAACAACATGTAGTTGGTGGGCTTACTCCCCGAGTAAGTAAAAATTCTGCATGCGAACAAGGGGCACGTGGGACTTAGACTCTAACTAGATGATTCTGGTTAAAGTACTATGATCGTTAAAAATAAATAAATAAATAAAAAAACAAAAATAAAAATAAAGGCCTCTAACCAAGGCCAAACATAACCACATAAAAAAAAGTCTAAAACACGTTTTCTAATTTTTTTATTTTTTATTGTTGATAATATTGTTGCGATCATTTCGAAAGCGTTCTAGACCACCTAATTTTTATTTTTATTTTTTTTATTTATTTATTTTTAATTACTCAGCGGAAGCCGTTGCGTAATTTACTATACATATGTTTTCATTCCTTATGTAGAGTACCATTCAATTGGATTTGCACACTTATCGCATTTTTCATTCAAAATGGTGCTATCATTCGCTTGACCTTTCCCGTTAATAAACTGGTGCTTAGAGTTTTTTTTTCTAGATTAACAGACGTATTTAATAATTTTCCAAGGAAGGAATGACCAACATCCGTGCTTTAAAAAACTACTAAATAATCAGAACTCTCTCAAAATACTATGCATTAACTCTCTCAAACTTCTTGGCATTTACTCCCTCAAAATTCTAAGACATTCTTCTTCTTCTTCTTCTTCCCAGCTTTTTCCCATTTTTATATGGGGTCGCCGTTTCGGAGATGAGCCGTTTCCATCTATTTCTAATCTTAGCCACTTACCTGCATCATCAATTCCCTTCTTCATGTTAAATCTCCTCTCACACAGTCATTCCATCCCTTTTCTTCTTGGTTCCCTCCTCTTTCTTTCTTCTCCTTGCACCTACCACTCCCAATAGTATGGTCTCCCAGCGTGGTCCTCATACTCTTCCTCAACATGTTGTCCATACCATCTCAGCCTCCCCTCCTGCACTTTCTTTGATTACTTCCACCACCTTGTAGTTGGACCCCCTGATGTAGGTCATTTCTGCATCCCTATCCACTTTCTTGTTAACCCACAGACATTCCACCTAAAGCATTCTCATTTCTGACCACATCCATCTTCTTCTGCTTCTGCTTTTCTCATGCTTGCTGTTTCCGTACCATACCAGCATTGCTGTTTTTTTTTTTTTTAACCACCGTTCTTGTGAAATTTTCCTTTTAACCCTAAGCGGCCACTTTTTTGTCACAAAGAAACTCCCGAGGCCGCTCTCCAGTTGTTCCAGCCTGCCTGTACCCGATGTTTTACTTTTGCTTCCTTCCATACTTCCTCCAGCGTTAACAAAAAGATCCCAAATAACTTAAACTTATATCAACTCTCCTTATTTGCTCCTCCACCAAGCTGAATACTTTCTCTATTCATCCCCCTCAAGTGGTGGTACACATGTATTCTGTCTTGGATCTTACTTATTCTCATTCCTCTGTTCCTCCCAGTACTTGTCCCGCCCCACCATCCTTTCCAACTTTCACCTTCCAGATCTTCCCTGCTCTTCTGCACCACAGAAACAAATATCATCCCGAATACAATATGTTCCATGGTAACTGTCTCCCTTACTTGCCTTCTATTATAACATCCAATCAACTATGTTAAAGATAAATGGGCTTCAGAGCCAGACCCCCTGGTGTAATACCTACTCTCACCTCAAAAACATTCTGTCTCCCAACCAATGCTGCCTCCTCATCTTGGTAAATTACATTCCGTTACATACCTCTTGTATCAATCGCAAACATTAACTTCTGCTGGGCACCATTTCTTCCCTCAGGCTTACCTCCATACCTCTTGTCTCGGGACTCTGTCAAATAAGCCTTTTCTTCAAGGTCAATGAAATACCATATGTAGGTCCACTTTGGTCTTTCCCCGAATTTCTCCATTATTTGGACCTCAAGGACAAATAAAATAATACATCTGTTGTTCCCCTTCCCACTTCATCAAATCCCATCTAGCTCCTTTTTACCTATTTGTACTTCTTCTCTCAGTGTAGCATCTATCATCCTTTCCAAGTCTCTTCAAAAGGTGGGGTGGGAATCAACTTTAATGCCCCTATAATTAACCACACTCTTGGACATACCGACCTTTCCCTTTAAAAATTGGAATCAATATACTCCAACGCCACTTCTAGACCATTAATTCTCCAAAAGTTCTAGGCATTAAACTTTCCAAAATTCTAGGCATTACCTCTCCCAAAATTATCCAGGGCTTTAACTCCTCTCAAAATTTCTAGGTCAGTGTTAAAAGCCAAATTTATGGAAAAATTAAGAACAGAAAAAATGAAACAAACAAACAAACAAAACAAACACTAGGAAAAGCCACAGATCCCAAAGACTCTTCTCAAATAGCACACTCCAAGTCCCACTCGGAGGTGCGCCTCGAGAGAAAGCTTTCCTCAACTGTCACTTTCAGACGCCTGCTGATATTGTTTTGTTGTGCCATGAAAATCATTTGCTTTATTAAAAGCTGATTTTGTTTTGTGCTGAAAATCATTTGCTTTATTAAAGCTGATTGTTTTGTGCTGAAAATCATTTGCTTTATTAAAGCTGATTTTTTTTCTCTTTCTCTCTCTGTCTGGGGGCTTAATTTTTCTTATGTGACTATTATGCACAGCAGAGAGAGAGAGAGAGAGAGAGAGAGAGAGAGAGAGAGAGAGAGAGAGAGAGAGAGAGAGAGAATTTTAGCATATCCTTCTTGTCAGCTAAATTCTCCGTTCTATGAATTTTATCTTCAATATGCCTGTAGGAGCAATTATGTGTGTGTGTGTGTTGTGTGTGTGTGTGTGTGTGTGTGTGTGTGATGAACACCGTACACAATCGCGTTCACCATAACCAAAGAGCCTAATGCTACAATATGGAATGAACGTTGGCGAACCTGCAGAATTCTATTAATAAATTTATGAAAAGTTGAATCAAATTTTGTGAAAAAAGACGTTACCAAGACACCTTTCACAAAAAAAAGAAAAAAAGTCGGAATGGGTAACATGGCAAGTAAAAAAGGAAATAAGAAAAAAATCCAGTAAAAAAATAAATACAAAATAAAAACGTTTGGAATGCGCAAATCTAGTGATTTCCCTAATCCAGTAAAAAAATAAATACAAAATAAAAACGTTCGGAATGCGCAAATCTAGTGATTTCCCTTTCTTCTTGAATTCAGATTAAACCTCTCCAAGAATCTATTCTTATTGCCAGTCCCGAGGCTTTGAACAGTTTCGCAGATTTTTGCGTACTATTCCTGCAAACCAACGGACGAATTAACAAGCAAACGCAATCAACCAAAATGATGCAAAAATCAATAATAAAACGAATGTGGGATTATCTTATTACTCTGCGTTTCAGGATCGTTTAACCAGGTTTTCGTCCTCAAATAAAAACGCGGGCCAGTTATCACTCATGATTAAAGCAGCGGACGAGATGGTGTGCCTTGCCTGGCCGCTGCAGAGGTACTTCAAGAGGTTCTTTAGAGAGTCCGTCCCTTCGGGCCAGCTGCATTGCTTTCTACCTTGCATTCATTCGCTCCCTCAGTCTCTTCCTTCAGGCTACCTAACTTCTTTTATGTTCCTCGTTGGACGAGTCGGTTACCTGCTCGACTACCGTTCGATTCCCTGCTCTGCCAACCAGGAATCAGAGGAATTTATTTCTGGTGATAGAAATTCATTTCTCGATGAGGTTCGGATCCCACAATAAGCTGTATGGGTCGCGTTTCTAAGTATCCCATTGGTTCCTAGCCACGTAAAACTGTCTAATCCTTCGGGCCAGGCCTAGGAGAGATGTTAATCAGCTCAGTGGTCTGGTTGAATAAGGCAAATTTAACTTAACCTCCTTAACTTTACCTCGCTACATCTAAAAACTTGTAATATTGATCTCCTTAAAAACACAGTATGCTACTGCTGCAAAAATAAAAATAAAGAACATTCACCATAAAAAAAAAGGATAAATCTGGACAAAAAAAAATTCTAGACAGGTTTAAGAAAATGAAAAACGAACCTATACCAGAAGAGAGAGAGAGAGAGAGAGAGAGAGAGAGAGAGAGAGAGAGAGAGAGAGAGAGAGAGAGAGAGAGAGATTCACACGAATGGAAAGCAATGCTGCAAAACTCCTCCCACTGTGATGGTTACGAAAACGATTCTTGAAATAAAAGGGTTGCTACCTGAGGCTCGGCTATTAACTATACCTATCTCCTCGCAACATCATCAACGCCATTTACGTTGTTTGGAAAGGGAGCGGATGCAAAATAGAATAGATTAGTTTTAGAGAGAGAGAGAGAGAGAGAGAGAGAGAGAGAGAGAGAGAGAGAGAGAGAGAGAGAGTTTTTATTGTAAGGATGCATTTGCAAAGTAGCTAGTACTGTCAATAAGACCGAAGAAATAAATTGACATTCACATACATTGGGAGTGAATGAATGTATGCGTGTATGAATATGGGTGTGTATGAATGTGTATGTATATATATATATGTGTGTGTGTATGTGTGTATTTGTGTGTGTGTCTGTAAAGAGCAACAGAATAAATCACGACCATCCTCACAGTAGTGTGACCATGATACTGTTATGATTCAAGTTTGCCACCGAAGTTAATGACTCCGCCGGATTACATCGGATTCGTCGCTGGAAAGAGGGAACCTTCATTGAGCTCAATTTAACGCGATAAAAATCAAACAATGCTACCTTAAAGAATGCGCACAAATAGCGCGACATCGCCCTGACTGCAATGGAAAGGTTTTCAAGCGCTATTGTGGCCCTCAGAAATCACCCATTTTGTGCACCCTTCAACACAAATTGGGTACGCAATTTAGTTTTCATGGCTCGGTTAAGTCACATTGGGTAATGTTGAGAGAGAGAGAGAGAGAGAGAGAGGTGATTTTATGTATTACAATCAAATTTTGCCATTTTAGTTTGAATTTTGATCTCTAAATGTTGAGATATGTGGAGAGAGAGAGAGAGAAAGAGAGAGAGAGAGAGAGAGAGAGAGAGAGAGAGAGAGAGAGAGAGAGAGAGAGAATTATGTACTCTGCAAAGAAAACGGCCCACATATTTGTTGCTATGATGATAATCTGGAGATAGTTCAAGGCCTGTTTGTTGGATGGCGTTTCTTTGTCTCCCCCCCCCCCTTTTTTTTTCTGTATTGAAAAGGTGTGCCTCTGTCAGCTCCAACCATCTGCTGAAATAGACAAGCTTAGTCTATTACCTTTTACATCATTCAATCTTTTTCTAATGAAAGATTGAAATGTACACAAATACATTGTGCGCACACTTACAAACAGAACAGAATGGACCATCGAATACCAAAGTACGTGATTTGGGCAAACAGCATTTTGGCACGTTAGGAGGTCAAGTTGGACGGGTTGCCATTATAGGTCAAAACATATGGTGTGGGGGAAGGGGTTAGGAGAAAACAAACAGCAATCACTGACAAAACATATTTCAGGTTAAGTGTCAGTCGGAATTCTATGAGCTGACCTTTCACATACAGCATGTTCATGTTTATTTACTTGAAATCCACTTGTTGAAAATTGTCTTTTTCATCTTTTGAAAACACGTCCTTTTCTGATAAGGAAACTCTGAGGACTGAATCCAATGAAGTTATCTAAGAACCTTGATTTTGGTTGAAACATTCCACCACAAAAAACATCTGGCATCTATAAACAAGCGTGCATTTTTGGGATGAGGTCTTTCTGGTGCCTGACTGCAACCCACCGCAGTCTGCTAACCATCAGGTTCCCAATCGACGGCTTTGGTCTACATATGGGTTAAGGATCGATCTCGATAACCTCACAGGTGAGACGGGGGTTGGTAACCACTTAGCTCAAGTTTTTTTTTAAGACGGTAATATTCGCAGCCAACATTATTAAAGGCTACAATTTAAATACAATGGTCCTTTAGTAGTCAGGTAAAAAAAACCCGCTGATATCGGCAGCCGATATTTCCCTTGAATTTCAAAAATATAAGACATTTCAGAGCAACATATTGAGAACAGTCAGACCTAAACTTTAAAAGAAAGAAAGGCAAAAATGATCTGATTCACACAAAAGCATCCGTATATAACATTTAAATAATCAAGGTATAATAATACCAGGACACTCATCTTCAAACTCTTCGGATCTCAAGCACTAATTTATCAGTTTAATCCCTTGTCGGATCTAAGCGATTTAATATATTTATCTTGAAATTAATAATACATTAAATTATTTTCAATGTAAATCTGACATATTTCACCGTATTTTTTGTTGTAAATCGTACCACAACTGGAAAGACGTCATGCATGTAGAGGTTTGTCTTTAAAAATTTGACACCTCAGAAAGGAAGGAGAGAGAGAGAGAGAGAGAGAGAGAGAGAGAGAGAGAGAGAGAGAGAGAGAGAGAGAGTTATCCTCCCTTGGGACTGGGAACGCTACTAAAACTACCCATTGACCTGAGAGCAAAGAGCTGACCTCCAATTCCTTATATAACAAAGGAACACACGAAGGACTGCTCTTCTCAGCACAAGAAGATTAGTGACCTCTCTCTCTCTCGTTTCGACACAAAATCGCCGTTAATTCTACAACTGTGTGAGAAAGAAACCAGTCTTTCATGGAGGAGCCAGTTTTTTTACCAGGCAAGTTCGGGTGCAATCAAGATGTAATAATTTCTGCTGGCCAGGAATTCGTCCCGTTGCTGACATACAAAATCGCACACTGGTATGTCAGGTTTAATGGCAGATCTTGCCTCCATATGCTGCGCAGAAGACTGAACAGTCAATGAATTTCAGACGTTTATGCTTGCTTGCTTGTATGGTGTTTTTACGCTGCATGGAACCAGTGGTTATTCAGCAACGGGACCAACGGCTTTACGTGACTTCCGAACCACGTCGAGAGTGAACTTCTATCACCAGAAATACACATCTCTGACCCCTCAGTGGAATGCACGAGAGTCGAACTCGCGGCCACCGAGGTGGCAGGCCAAGACCATACCAATCACGCCACTGAGACGCTTTCGACATTTATGTGTTGCGAGATGTTAAATGGCTGACAAATCACACGAAACACGTCGTGCAATTGATTTGCAGGTCTTGCAGCTGTTGTAGTGACTGGTATATTCGACGTAATGACTTGCGATTCGTAATTCATGGAATCTGTAAGACGTCTGACACTTGAAATCTTATGTATAAATGCTGTGTAACTGATGAAAATGCTGGAACACGTGCCATTTACCATATATGCAGTGCTGTGCAAGTGACATTTAAAAATAAGAACACACGGTATGTTGGGACAATAAGAAAAAATATGGTATTGCTATAATACGCCGTGTAATTGGCCATACAACAGCATCAGATGGGGCAGGGAACATCAAAATACATAGAACAGAAACAACCAAACACCTTTAGTGTTAAAAGTATACTACTTTGTTGGATTTTTCGTCTTTACGTTGCTTGTTCTTGATCAGGAAATCTGGAGCGTTAAAACTCCAGCGCTCCTAATCCAAGTACAAAATAAAAGCATGACAAAATTAAAATGGGGCGAAATGCAAAAGAAAATTTACATCAGAGCAATAATTCCATCCGTCAAAAATTTGTCTGGCAGACCTGGACGCCTCAAGGCCGAACGAGATAAGATAAAATAGAGACTAAGCCATCCATACACGAACACTCCCCACATACTTGATCCTCGTTGATAAAGACATAAATCTACATGAGCTTCAGCCCACGCCCACTTAGGCCTCCCACCCCCCATCTGCTCCTCCGGAGTGGATTGTCCGTTAAGATCCGAAGGCCGTGGAAAGTGAGACCAGGTGGTGGTGCCCTTCCCACCCACTTACTCAGCAGCAGGTGTCCAGGAGGTAGGCGCCTTTCCTCTTTAAATGATCTTTCGCGCCAAATGGGAGTTTTTGTTCTAATTTCTCGAGCATCTTCGTTTTCTTTAAAGTATTCCCATTTTCCTTATTCTTCGTTTTCTTTAAAGTATTCCCATTTTCCTTATTCTTCGTTTTCTTTAAAGTATTCCCATTTTCCTTATTCTTCGTTTTCTTTAAAGTACTCCCACTTTCCTTATTATCGGTATCGATATTTGCCGTTGCGAGTATAAATTTGTTATTTAGCTCTTCGTTACCGACTTACGGTGCAGTATGTATGTATGTAACCGCATGACATTTCAAAGTTAGGATAAACTATCTATCTATTTATGTAGTCTTTTTCTATGTAACTATATATATATATATATATATATATATATATATATATATATATATATATATATATATATATATATATATATATATATGTGTGTGTGTGTAGTATATACATATATGTGCATGTAATATATATATATATATAGATATATATATTATATATATAGGTATGTATAGTATATATAATAGTATATAATGATATATATATATATGATATATATATGTATATATATATGTATATATATATATATATTAGTATATATATATAATACCACACTGTTGCTAGTATATACTCAGTATCAGAAATTCCAAACCGGTAGACTTACAAGAATGGAAAAAGTAGCTATCACCAACCTTGACACAAAGCAGGCTTAAAAAAAAAAGTTACCCGTTCAAATAACCGAGCGAAAAAAAGAATATATAATAATAAAATAAATAAAAACTTCCAGCGGAAAACAGCTCCGTCATCCCTCCATGCCCGACTAACATTTTGACCAAATTTGGAAGCAAGATCAGTTATCAGAGAATTACTTCTTATTACATCTGGAATTAGAAATCTCTTGCTCTCAAATTCCTCATTCAAATGTGTCTTTGCTTGTTGTGCTTGTTTGTATGGTGTTTGTACGTTGCTTGGAACCAGTGGTTATTCAGCAACGGGACCAACGATTTTACTTGACTTCGGAACCACGTCAAGAGCGAACTTCTGTCACCAGAAATACACATTTCTAACCCCTCAGTGGAATACCCGAGAATCGAACTCGCGGCCCCCGAGCTGGCAGGCCAGACCATACCGATCACGCCACTGAGGCGCTCATTCATGTATGTGTAGTATTCTAAACATCGCCGAAAGTGATTTATTACAGAAAAAAAAAAAAAAAAAAAAAATATATATATATATATATATATATATATATATATATATATATATATATATATACTATATATATATAATATGTATACTTTCATTATTCCCATTATATACAACGCATTCTAGCCAATGACGCATAACGCTGAGACTGCAATAAATTCCACGGAAATACAAAGTTTTATAAACTGGAGCATTTTTCAGAAAAATAGCGAAAACTTCTATGATTCAAAAAAAAAAAGAAAGAAAAAAGAGAAAGCGAGAAAAGCTCCAAGATTGTTAAAAAAGAGAAAAAAGTTCCAGGATTGTTTAAAAAAAAAGAGAAAAAAAGTTCTAGGATTGTTAAAAAAGAGAGAAAAAAGTCCAGGATTGTTAAAAAAGAGAAAAAAGTTCCAGGATTGTTAAAAAAATGAAAAATAGTTCCAAGGATTGTTTAAAAAAAAAGAAAAAAAAGTTCCAGGATTGTTAAAAAAAGAGAAAAAAAAGTTCCAGGATTGTTAAAAAAGAAAAAGAAAAAAAGTTCCAGGATTGTTTAAAAAAGAAAAAATGTTCCAGGATTGTTAAAAAAGAAAAAATTTCCAGGATTGTTAAAAAAGAAAAAAAAGTTCCAGGATTGTTAAAAAAAGATAAAAAAGTTCCAGGATTGTTAAAAAAAAAGAGAAAAAAAGTTCCAGGATTCTTGAAAAAAAAAAAAGGCAAAAAGTTCCAGGATTTTAGAAAAAAAAAGGCAAGAAAGTTTTCCAGGATTTTGAAAAAAAAGGCAAAAGTTCCAGGATTTTAGAAAAAAAAAGGCAAAAGTTCAGGATTTTTAGAAAAAAAAAAAGGCAAAGTTCCAGGATTTTAGAAAAAAAAAAGAGGCAAGTTCCAGGATTTTAGAAAAAAAAAAAAGCAAAGTTTGTTCCGGGATCTTGAAAAAAAAGGCAAAAAGTTCCAGGATTCTTGCAAAAAAAAGGGCAAAAAAAAGTTCCAGGATTCTAAAAAAAAAAAAAAAAAAAAAAAAACTCAGGATTCTTTAACAAAAAACATCGAAAAAGTTCCAGACATAAAAAGCGAGAAAAGTTCCAGAAAAAGAAACAAACACACACACACACACACACCGGAACAACGGAGGCAGATTTCCGCAGAAATAAGTCTCAAATTCCAAGAAAAGATCTGCGTTAAAGGAGAGGAGGTGGCCTCCTTCCATCTTTCTGAAGGGAGAGAAAATCCAATAGAGGGACGAAATCCTCGTCGCCGGGATCCGTGACAACCTGAATTCGTCACACTTGCCTTCCCGAATACAGAACGTTGTAAAAGGCCATTTTAGGCTTAGAAAGCCAAAAAATTTCATGGGCTTGGACTCTAGGCCTCCAAAAGAGAGAGGAATAAATAGGAAACATAAGAAAAATGTGATAATAAAAGACGACAGACAATCGGAGCTTCTAGTTGTTATTCATCTGATCATTTATTTTGAGGAAGATTTGTAAGGCCTACATATATATATATATATATATATATATAATATATATATATATATATATATATATATATATATATATATATATATGTAAATGTCTATATATAAACGTATAACCGTCTATATATGAACACACACATGTCTATCTATAAAAATGCAATTGCCTATATATAAACACGTAAATGCCTATATAATATAAACAGGTAAATGTCTATATACAAACATGTAAATTTCTATATACAAACACGTACATGTCTAAATATATAAACAAAATTCTATACATAAACATGCAAATGTCTATAAATAAACAAGTAAATGTCTACATATATAAACGCGTAAATGTCTATACATAAACGCGTAAATATCTAATTCTAATCCCTAACAAATTCATCCCCTTATCAAAAAATCACTTTTATTATTCCTCTATAATCAGTGTTATTACTATACATAATAAAGGGTGCTGGAAGTTAACACTAGGGCTGACAGAAACGGGAAAATGTAAACTATATAAATAAATATAAGCAAGATAGAGATAAATGCATGTAAGACTATGAATGCAATTAGTAACCTTTACGTCATAAAAAAAAGACCAGGTTAATTCACTGTTCTGTAGTTATCTTCGACACACACACACACACATATATATATTATATATATATATATATATGTATATATATATATATATATATATATATATATAGGAAAAAGAAGATCGAATATTAAAATACGAAAATATATTAGATTAAACGAATTCTGCGCGAGTGTGCTTCCACGTTCGTACAACTAATGCTGACGCAAAGACGACCTTTCTCTAAGACCCCGGGAGTTAAAAAAGGAAGGAAATCCAATAAAACACAAAATAAAGCAGAGACCTGACTCCCAGAGAGGGACTGCGGCACTAGAGAGAGAGAGAGAGAGAGAGAGAGAGAGAGAGAGAGAGAGATTCTCGAATTTAGGATGTCATCGTAAAATAAAAGCTTAGGGCGTGTAAAGCGGTACTCCTTGAGAGAGAGAGAGAGAGAGAGAGAGAGAGAGAGAGAGAGAGAGAGATATGCTCAGAACACGAGTATATCTACGGTACCACAAAAAGGGAGATTAAAAGTCATCACTAACTTCTCTTAAATTGAAAAGCTTCATCAACGTAATAAGTTAGCAGAAGGTAATGAGCCTAGTTCTTATCTGTGGCACAATACTCGTTTGCACCTAGCTAGGGTGGGTACTAGGATGGGGGAGGGCGTGCGGTTAGCAACCTCATCCCAAAATATCTGTTGTAAACGATTTTGAGCCGCCCCCTTCAATAAAGAATCTTTTATGATAGAGAGGTGAGTATGTACACACACAAGCACATAGATATACATACAGACGAAAACACACACACATATATATATATTATATTATAAAGCAGTCTGTTTACTTAACATTATCTACTATATTATCTCTAAGGATCCTCCCTTGAGCGAACATCTCCCATTTACCGCAGTCATATTTTTCAAGCCTCCTTGTAAAAAAAAAAGCAACGCCTTTAGAGAGCATCATGACGCAGTCCTCTATCGCAGGGTTCCGACGACGCAGATAAGGATCTTATTTCATAAGACGCAATCTAAGTCCTTCGCTCGTGGCATTTCATTATAACATTAACGGGGAGAAAAAAAAGGCTGCTTTTTAAATTTCTCCTCCAGAGATCATGGCAGGGACAGAGCGATAACGGATGGCCACTGACGAGACGAGAGAGAGAGAGAGAGAGAGAGAGAGAGAGAGAGAGAGAGAGAGAGAGAGAGAAGTATCGCAGTGGGTAAGGGAAGCGACCTTTTCGACATCGAACAGCAGAAAACATAAAAATAACAGACAGGAAAATATTACACTACAGGAACTGTGACGAGATTTTCTCTCCTCCATTTATACAAAGTTATTCTAATTAGAGCGAACGAGGACTTCTATGCTTACTTTTCTAAATTCTATCGCAGCTACTTTATAACTCTCTCTCTCTCTCTCTCTCTCTCTCTCTCTCTCTCTCTCTCTCTCTCATATCTTGTACATTGATTAGAAGGAACGTGTGTATT
>NC_087204.1:27188660-27211160 GCF_015104395.2 Macrobrachium nipponense | reverse complement strand
TTATAATAATATGAATGTATTATTGACAGGTAGGAAAAGAAAGCTTAAGAAACGACAATGTGTGTATATATATATATATATATATATATATATATATATATATATATATATATAACCAAATTGAAATATATACTTGCTTTGAAAACTCATTATAAAAAAAACAACTGCCCAGCTCCGTATTACAGGTTCTCCCAAACATGGCAGTCATCGAGACAGAAGTCCAGAACCGCGCTGAATTTTGACAGGGGATATTAATGAAAGACGATAAAGGCTAAACCTTCATTTAAATGCTAGAGACAGATCCATCCATCCTTTGCAAAGATCCACCCGACATGTATTCTTAAACTTCGACACAGGCTAATGGACTGGGATACCATTATGAATTCACCCCCATTATCTACAGGAACGGAAGTCCGTGGTCACAGCTATTTAAGGTAAAATTACGACAGCCGGTTCCCTGTTTTGTAAATATTAAAAGCCTGAAGCCGGTCTGTACTTACGAGTTGAGCAGTCTCCAGTTAACCTGTATTTTAAAACTTAGAGACGTTTGATCGGTGTATTGCAATGCAATATGCAATGTCAACCTCAAAATGCAAACATAAAGTTATAGGCGTATCAAAGCATCTCATAATACAAACATAAAGTCATAGGTATAAAATAAAGCATCTTCACAGGTATTTACATGGACGCAAACATCACTATTTCTGTGCACAACTGAATCTCAAAATCTGCCAAATAAATAAATAATTAAGAAAAAAAAAAACTATTACGAAAAACCTAAGTAAAGGTTACATCAAGCCACATAATAATAGAGTTAAGGCCGACTTAGAAACAGGGAGAACCTTAAAATCCCGTCATTAAACCTTAAAATAAACTACAATGACGCAGAAATACCTTTGCTGTCGTTCCATGATACGCCCCTTTACTAATCCCTCAAAGCTTTATCGATATGGAGAGGAAATCCACAATGAGCAATCTGTTTACGATGCTTTTTATTGCCCCGAGTTGCTGGTCCTCAGATGGGCATTAAAAGTTTACGACTGCGAGTTATTACATTTTTCTTAGAATATTTCGACAATGAGAATACGTCCTCCTCGTTCAAATAGTGGGTATTTGGTGACTGTAGGTGGTCCAGTGGATGAACAAACCCCCCCACAGGTAGAAAGGCGGGGGAGAGGGGTTAAAAACGAAGGAGTTATGAAATCATATAGAAGCATGAATTTGTGGTGGGTAGGGGTGAATTTTGTGCTGTTATTGGCTTGAGAGAGATGATATAATACTAAATACAAGCACACCTGGTAATCGGCAGAGTCTGCCTCGGTAATTTGCTAAAATAATCTTGATAATCAAGTTCAGTCAAGATGTGTTATAACAATAACTGCCAACTTTCCAACATGGAAACTGGGAGATGCTACTGAGTTCATTATAATATCAAGCGATCATAATTAATTGCTATTACCATACAAATATTCAATATTTACTAGTTTCACTTCTTTTCTCCCGCATAAACAAACTACAAGTATTCATTCATAAAACCCTATCCTAACTAAAGTCAAAACTAATATTCTCACAGAAATCTTAACAAATGTAGAAACAGACGAAACGAGGGAAGGAAAAAAAGTGAAAAAAAAAAGTATTACATTGGTCAAAAAAAATCTTCCATTCTCTTTGCAGACATCTATAACCCTTTGACCTAAACCACCTGGTTTAACAGGTGGTATTAATCTGAAGAATCAACCAACAGCCGGTTAAGAGAAGGAATAAAACCGATCGAAGATGTATAATAATAATAATAATAATAATAATAATAATAATAATAATAAATAAATAAGAAGAAGAAGAAGAAGAAGAAGAAGAAGAAAGCTAACCAGATAAAAAATTCAATATACCCGTGAAAATTACTAACATACGCTCACACATACACAAACACAAGTAATAATCTAGAACATACACACGCACGCACATCTAACAAGCAAAAAAAAAAAAAGTATTTCCACATCCAAGTAAGAATTCCATGAAAATGGAAGTAACCAAAGTCCTCCAAAGTTTTTAAAAGTTCGTGACTCAGGAAAGGGGGTCGGGCTAGACATTATTCAGGTTAGGGTGAGAGGGGGGGACGGGGGGGGGAGTGGGTTATTAAGTGAAGTGTGACCACATACGTCCGGCACCTGTAACCACCCCTTCCCAGATAATCACACGATTGTCCGAATTTGTCATCACACCCGTGTCCAACAAAAGAAATATTTAAAAACTGTATATACACATAATTAAAATTTCTCTCTCTCTCTCTCTCTCTCTCTCTCTCTCTCTCTCTCTCTCTCTCTCGTGTAGATTCTGCCTGCTTGTCTATTGGATATACATTTCGATGTGCTTTTATCACTAAAAGAATGATTTATTACTACATTGCATTCAACTGGAATCTTACCTCTCTCTCTCTCTCTCTCTCTCTCTCTCTCTCTCTCTCTCTCTCTCTCTCTCTCTCTCGTGTAGATTCTGTCTGCTTGTCTATTGGATATATATTTCTATGTGCTTTTCTCACTTAAAGAATTATTTATTTCTACATGCATTCAGCTGAAATCCTACTTGCCTGCCTGCCGCTCTCTCTCTCTCTCTCTCTCTCTCTCTCTCTCTCTCTCTCTCTCTCTCTCTCTCTCTCTCTCTCTCAAGAATGAAGGCTAAGAACTAAAGGAATTTCTCCCCCATACCGGAAATGAAAAAAAAATTAGGACCACCTAAAACTCAGAGAAGATAAATCGAACCACCTCAGTTATGGCCTTGGATGTCTGAATAATTCATGTAAAATGTATCAGGCCAATAGGCCTATCCTCCGAGAAGGTTTTAACAACAGTTCCGTGTTCTTATTAAGTAATAATTAATCTAAAATAAAAAAAATAGGACTAACAATTCTTAACAAACAAATATTACCATGCACAACTGAAGAATTTACGGGTATCGGAGTAAGGAGCAATTAAAGAGAAAGCGTGGAGAGAGAGAGAGAGAGAGAGACCTTACAGACCTTACAGACCTTACATCTTGTTCGGGTGTTGGCCCCAGGTCCCTCAGTGTGAGGGCACCTAATGTCTACCAGAGTTTTGCTAGTACATCTTCCGGTATATTTTGCATCTTCCAATCTTGGATGGTCTGGGATGCAGTTTAGATATTTGTCGAGCTTATTCTTAAACACATCTACGCTCACTCCTGATATATTCCTCAGATGAGCTGGCAACGCATTGAATAGACGCTGCATTGATCGATGCTGGTGCGTAGTGGATTAATGTCCCTGTTGCTTTCCTAGTTTTCCTGGTATAGTTTTGGGCACTATTAATCTACCTCTGACTTGCTCTTTCTGATATTTTTAGTTCCATGATATTTTCTGCTATTCCTTCTATCTGTTTCCATGCCTGAATTATCATGTAGCGTTTCTCTCTCCTTTCTAGACTCTATAATTTTAAGAATTGTAGTCTTTCCCAGTAGTCAAGGTCTTTAACTTCTTCTATTCTAGCTGTAAAGGACCTTTGTACACTCTCTATTTGTGCAATATCCTTTTGATAGTGTGGGTACCATATCATATTGCAATATTCAAGTGGACTACGAACATATGTTTTATAAAGCATAATCATGTGTTCAGCTTTCTTGTTTTGAAGTGCCGTAACAACATTTCCCATTTTTTGCTTTACATTTTGCCAACAGAGTTGCTATTTGATCATTGCATAAACATGTTCCTATTCATCATCACACCAAGGTCTTTAACTGCTTCCTTATTTGTGATTGTCCTACATTATTAGGTCCCTTATATGCATATAGCTTTCTTTCTCTGTCTCCATAATTTATTGATTCAAATTTATCAGAGTTAAATACCATCCTTATTTACCTCTGCCCAATCATATACTTTGTTAAGGTCTCTTTGTAGAGCGTTCCTATCTTCATCCACAAGTATTTCTCTAACTTCATTCTTGTGTCATCTGCGAAACTACTCACTACCGAATCCTTAACATTATTGTCTAGTCTTCAAATCATAATAACAAACAGTATTGCAGCTAACACCGTACCTTGCGGCACACCGGATATTACCTTGGCTTCAATCCGATTTCTCGTCGTTTGCAATAACTATCTGTTTTCTGTTGTGTAAAAATTCTTTTAACCATCTTCCTACTTTATCCACGATATTGTGTTTTCTAATTTTCTTCGCTAATATATTATGGTCTACTTTATCAAAAGCTTTTGCAAAGTCTAAATAAACCACATCTGTTTCATTTCCGCTTTTCATATTTTTGAATATGTTCTCACGGTGGACTAACAGTTGGGTTTGTGTACTTTTTCCGGGTACGAAACCATGTTGTCCTTTATTAAACAAATTATTTTTTATTAAATGTTTCATAATATTTTTCTCATTACCCTTTCATACACTTTCATAATATGTGATGTTAGACTCACAGGCCTATAATTACTTGCCTCTAGTCTTGATCCACTTTTGAAAGTAGGGGTAATATATGCTAATTTGTGCTCATCATAAATCTTGCCTGTTCTACACTTTGTCTTAATAATATTGCAAGTGGCTTTGCGATAGAATGAACTACTTTCTTTAACAAAATAGCAGGAAGAATTCCATCAGGCCTGCAGCAGCTCCATTTTTAATTTCATTAATAGCCTGCACAATATCAGCTTCATTAATATCTATGTCAGCTAAATATTCACTATTTTCATCCCTTACTTCTATATCATTATCTTCATTATCTATTCTAGGGGTGAATTCTCTCTTATATCGTTCTGCCAGTATGTTGCAAATTTCCTTTTTTTCATTCGTTAATCTCCCTTCAATTCTTAGAGGGCCTATTTCTATTCTTCTTTTATTCATCTTCTTCGCATATAAGTATAATAGTTTGGGATTTTGCTTGATATTTAATAGGGTTTTTTCTTCCAAGTCCCGTTTTTCATTTTCTTTTGATTGTATAATCTTTTGTTCTGCATTTTCTATCTTACTTTTTAGTTCTATAACTTTCCATGCATTTTCTTTTTTGCTAGACCTTTTTTCCACTTTCTGATTTTCTGGAACAAGATCCTTCTGTCTCTTGGTATGCATGACTGATGTTTACTTTTCTTCTTCGGTATATATTTATCCACTATTTTCTCTAATATATATATCTCCGTATTTACCTTTATGTCATCACTTACGAAAATATTATCCAATCTTTGTTTAATTCTTCATTTATTTCTGACCATATATTTTTCTGTAGAAGTTGTATTTTCCATATCCTTCCCACTTTTTCATTTCTTGCTTATCTCTGTTTTCACTTGCTTTGGAATGGACTGTTAATTCTATGACATTATGGTCTGAAATACTCGCATTATAAACTATTATTTCTTTAACATAATTCATCTCGTTCACAAATACTAGGTCTAAAGTATTTTCCTTTCTTGTTGGCAGGTGATTTATTTGTTGAATGTTGTATTCTAGTAGCATATCTAATAGCTTTTCGAATTGCCTCTTATCTTCTGCACTACTATTACTCTCTATATGTATAAGTACATCCACAATCTCCTATTCGTTCTTTCCAGTCTACGAAAGGAAAGTTGAAGTCTCCAGATAGGAGAATAGTCCAGTCCTTGTGATTTCTACATATATCATCCAATTTTTCTATTATTAAGTCAAACTCTTTAGTAATTAGGGGGTGGTCTATAATTACTAAATGTTCCATTAATTTTCAGATTCAAATTCTACCGCTATTAGTTCACATTCTGAGTTACTATATTTCTCATATATTTTTCCTTGTTTTTTGTCTTTCCCATATATTGCGGTTCCCCCTTGATTCCTATTTTTTCTATCTGATTCTATAAGTTTGAAACCCTTTTATTTGATCATCATTCCCAGTCTCTTGGGAATACCAGGTTTCACTTATATTCATTATATCTATTTTCTTTTCAATTTGGGTTAGTTCTTCTAAGTACTCTATTTTTCTTTTTGAGTTACTCGTAACTAAACCCTGCGCATTCATCACTATGATGGTTTGCGTGTTTTCTCCTTCATTTAATATTGGTAATAATAAGGATTTTCCCATGTCTCTTTCCTGTTCTGGTATGTTGTTCTTTTTTTCATTTCCAGAAATTCTGACATTAAAAAATCCAACTTTTCCATAATATTTGTTCTTCCTTCATCATAATTATTCATTTTGTGTCTGAATCTGCAATTTTCTCCATATCTGCAATATCCCCTTGCATAATAAAAACAGTTATTATCTCTTGAGTAGAATCTTGGAGCTGATGCATTGAAATTTAAGGGTATCGAAGGCCTGGATAGACAATTAAAAGAAAGCGGGAAGAGAGAGAGAGAGAGAGAGAGAGAGAGATTAGAGAGAGAGAGAGAGAGAGAGAGAGGTATCGAAGCCTGGATGGAGGACTAAAGAAAAAAGAGAGAGAGAGAGAGAGAGAGAGAGAGAGAGAGAGAGAGAGAGAGAGAGAATACCTAATGTAAGGGTATCGAAGGCCTGGATAGACAATTAAAAGAAGGCGGAAGAGAGAGAGAGAGAGAGAGAGAGAGAGAGAGAGAGAGAGAGGAGTATACAATGACACTCCTTGAACTTTGTTCTCAGGGTCGAGCAGCATCTGTGTGTCTCCAGTAAAACATGACTGCTTGAGATTTATCTGGCGCCACAGGTCTTCGTCCACCCGCCCAGAATACCAATAGATGGGATACGGGGTGGGGTGGGGGGGGGTGAGTCAAATGGAGATTTGCGTATGGATGCTGGCACCCGTATATCATCTCAATGATGCTTCGTGGCAAGAGAGCTGTTTGAAGATGATGCCTCATACTTTGTACACTTTCCTTATTTGTCCTTATTTCCGGCTGCAACCTGCCATTTGCAATGCAATGCTGCGTTGCATTTCAATTTTCTGTCCAAGATTGGTCGCCTTCATTTTGGGAAGGGTTCAGATGATAGGTTAGTTTTATTTGATGGTTCGTGGGCAAGTAAAAGTATTGTTCTTTGTTTACATTTACAAGTTAAGATTTAATTAATTTCCTATATGATAATTACTTTATTATCTTTTCCTGTCGTTCAAAATATAAACTCACAAGATAAACTCATAAAAGAAAACTGGGATGTTTTAACACACACACACACACACACACACACACACACACTCACTTCCGTCCCACTTTCTACAGATCTGAAAAACTCGTCCATACAACTTAATTCCATGCCCCCCCAACCACCCCCAACTAAAAATAAAAATCCATACAAAGCCTCGCGTGGTTTTATAAACGAAATTTAAATATCAGAGATTCCGCAAAAAAAAAAGGCTAATTAATAGATGACTTTCGTCTTGACCTCACGGCCCTCATTTCACTACTTTCCCACGAAATTGTGTAATTACCAAATATCCGATTCTTGAAACAACTGCGAAAACATCGAAAAAATGGAAAGTATCAGAAGAGGCAAGAAATAAAGAATGTTTTAAATCTAAATATTGACAAACTCGGAAAGATCACGATTTTACAATGATGGTTAACTTTCACTCTTTTCAAATTAGATGCTAAATGTAATAAAGTGAACAGCGATGATCACACACGAGATGATCGAATACGATTACACAACAAGACGTAATATTCTTTGTAATCAGATTCATACTGTATCTGACTAAACTGAGAGAGTTTCACATTAACAAGGTGACGACTGCAGAATCATTATTGCAATGCTGGTTACAAAATTTCATTTAATAACCTTTGGGTAAATATATACTTATAAATATTTATATATATAATATATATAAAATGTGTGCATGTATTTATATACATAAGCACGTGTGTGATACTGTCATTCCTACTACAATTATAATTATAAACGTTGCCGCAGATAAAATCACGATGCTACTTTCAGCCAATAATTTCCACGCATTAACCGTCTCCTATTATACAGGGTTGTCCATAAAGTCCCAGTAACATCCTGGGCAATAAATACTTGTAATGGTACTGGGACTTTATGGACACCCTGTGGTATTAAATCCCCCTTTCATCAAGACAAACGCAAGAAACTAAAGAAAGTAAAGTAAAAAAAAAAAAAAAAAAAAAAAAAGATAGATAACAACGCAATAAAGCACAAGAGAGCGAGGTAAAAGATAGATAACAATCAAGAGACAAAACTTAACCCAAGACTTACCCTGATGTCTAGGGCCGACACTGCATTATCGAACTCCTGGTCAGGACACCACATGAGGTAGTCTCGGCCTTCGGCTGCCAGCTGAAGGGCAGACATGTTCTGCAGAGAGAGAGAGAAAGAGAAACAATATTAATTATTATCGTCATTATTGAAAATACAAAATCACATGAAAATACACATTGTGTATTTTCATCCAAAAGACTCAAAAAATAAAAAAAGTCATTATTATTATTATTATTATTATTATTAATATTGTTGTTGTTGTTGTTGTTGTTGTTGTTGTTATTCAAAATCGAAAAATAAACACTATATTATTATTATTATTATTATTATTATTAAAATCTAAGATAAAAAAATATATATTATTATTGTCATTATATATATTTAAAGACGACAAAAAGTACGTATATTATTATTATTATTATTATTATTATTATTATTATTATTATTATTATTATTATCATTATTATTATTATTATTATTATTATTATTATTATTATTATTATTATTATTATTATTATTATTAAAAACTGAAGGATAAAAAGTATATTATCATTACCCTATTATTACTACTGAGAACTGAAAGATACGAAGTACCGTATAGGCAACTTAAAAGCATAAGAAAAATAACAATATATCATTATTCCTCTCAAAAATATAACCATAAGTGTGGTAAGGTGTTGGAATGCTTAAAAGAAGCCTTGCGTGGACCTCTGTACTCCCCAAACCACCCGAAAACGCATACGGCGAAGGTCACAAAGATTCTCTCCCGCACATGTGACAAAAGCCATCCGAAACAAAGGCGCCATCTTCAGTTAACCTAACCACACTCTCCTTTTTCGCTTACTCGGGGAGTAAGCCTACACACTACTACTTAGTTGCTGTTGCTGTTGCTGTTGTGGGGGGATAGGAAAGCCCTATGGAAAAGGCTAAGAAGGTCTGGAAAAAGGTGTTTTGCGTTAAATTAAAGACACAAGAATTTCGGGATAGGATATTTAGGATTCATTTATTAGAATGAAAATATAAAAAAGAAATGTGCTTGTTCAACAGCACAAAAAATTATTTTTAATAAAATATAGCGTATTTATTTTAATTTTCGTTGGTGAAACAACGGGCTATCTAGCCGTAGATTTTATAACACGCTTTAATTTATTTGATATACTGAATTTAGAGGGTATATATATCTGTTCAATTATTTTGTGTTTCCACTTATAACTAAGACTACATGAACGTGTTTAATTTGTGTCCTTTTTATTTGATCCTCGTTGTTAGTATGAGTAATACTAATATTGAGTATTAATTACGAAGTCCACTTCACGTAATCAGGAATATAATGTTTGCAACTTTTGCATCAGAGGAAAATCTTGCACGCGTCCCGAGTAAGCTGGAGGTCGGATCACGCTTTGTTTTTCTAGAGAGAGAGATCTATTCCCTCTCTCTCTCTCTCTCTCTCTCTCTCTCTCTCTCTCTCTCTCTCCTGTCTCCGTAAGCCTCCATCTTCAAGGTTAATGGGAGAAGAGCGTGGGTGAGCCATCCCAAAATCTTTGAAAACCAAAGGCGTCTTTTTAGCTGTCTATCACGCGATGAGGACGACACAGGTACTAAAAACTGAAGGGTCTTCGAGCGTCAGAACTTAAAAAAAAAGTTTGCGAGTAATCTGGCAGCTGTTGTTGATAAAGTATTTCCTCTATTATTCATGGAATAAGATATGTGAAAGAATTGTACAAAGGGAAATTTTTTCATTTCTAAATATTAACAAAAACTGTGACGCAAAAGAATTACGAATAAGTTGAAAGAGTTATAAAAATCATAGGCAAAACAGTCAATGTCGAGTGGGCCTGTCCCACTATGTCAATGATTCTTAAACTTTTTATGACCACGCCCCCTCTAAGAGTTGGTCCTTCCCTTCCCGCCCCCTTGCATCTATGAGTAAAATTCCCTCTTATATTTAAAGGAAATTGAAAAAAGAGGGAGAAAGAGAAGGGGTTGCGATAGATAGCGAGGGAGGTGAATAATTACAAAACATTGTAAGCCAACGAGTCTATGTAGAGTAGTAGACTATAGGCAACTAAAGTTATAAGGCGATGCTACACTTGTGCAATTTTTTTATAAACTTCTGAATTTTAGTTCCTCACTCTTGTTAAGATAATAACGAATATAATTAGAGATTTTTTTTTCTTCCCTACAACGGCCACTAGGGGGGCGAGCCCCACAGTTTCAAGAATCACTGCGCTGTGTGAATAATGACTCCCAAAATACAGGTAAGGGAAGAGAGCATTTAAATTAATTCCATCGCCTGTGAATGAAGAAAACGGGAATTGCATTTGCCGTCAAGCACACAAAATGGGAATTACATTTGCCGTGACTATCAATCTGGGGGAATTACATTTGCCGTGAATAAAACAAAATAATAATTCAACCAGTTTGATCGGTCTCGCTACCATTCAATATTAGAGAGAGTTCTCCTCTAGCCTCCTCAGTGTGTTTCCTGACTCATAATAAACTGACTTTTAAGTAGCAGGTTTAACATCACTTCTGAGGCCGAAGTCTGCTACTAATGGGCTGGTTATGTACAGCCTTCTCTGCCTCGGTCTCTTTACCACAAAACAGAAAAGAACACAACCTCTCGACGGTTCGAAAACAATCGGTATTGCAAGACGATAATGACTCAGAAATGGCAGGTAAAGAAAGGTAAATGGCACTGCAAGGCCATTTGCCTTTGCTGCCAATCAACAAAACAAAAACATCCACGTACGAGTTCATATGCGCAGTAAGGTTTTACATTCGGATAAAGGAATGGCATTTGCTTAAATAACACAATGCATCATGGCTAAAATTACAATGACATAAGTTAGGGAGTGAAAAAAAAACTCATGGTCACTGACATAAAGCATTTACCCCGAGGGAAAAACGCATTATACTTGAGACACCATAAACATTTTCATATATCACACCCATTTAAAGTATACGATCTTACATGAAGTATAAAAATGTATCAAAATTAAATAAAAATGCTTACTGATTTCAACAGAGAACAGACCCCTAAAATATGCCTTCATTAAAATATATATATTTGTACACAAAATCATAACTCTAATTAGCACTCTGTTAGTACTTACAAAAATAGAAAAAAATATATTCTCGCATTAGTCTTTGAATACGCGTAATGAAACAAGCAACCCCCCAATTTATCGTAAACCAGATCTGGGAAACCTGCGGCCTTCGGGCTGGTTTTGAAACCACAAGAAAATTCTCTCTCTCTCTCTCTCTCTCTCTCTCTCTCTCTCTCTCTCTCTCTCTCTCTCTCTCTCTCTCAAACCTCACTGATATCAAAGTTGCGAACAAAAAGAAAATCATGTTTTGGTTCTTAATATGAATCTGGCCAAGATTATACATAGGGCACACCAATATCAGTTGCTCTTGCAATAAATTATTCGTTAAACCCATGAAGTTTACTAATGTCAAAAATACAAACACAAACATATTCAATAAATGTGCACCAGCAAAGAAATAACAAATAAAAGCTAATGTCAAAAATACAAATACAAACATATGCAATAAATGTACACCTGCCAAAAAATATTCATAAATAAAAAGTAAAAAAAACACTGTCAATTTTCAATTCTGCAACTCGACACTGGAAGATGATTTAGCTCATTTCCAGCATAAAAATGACAGAACCTGACTAGTCAATTCAACCTCGGCTTAATCTTCCATTCACACGGTGCCTCGTTCTCCCAGTGAGCCTGACGTAGCCAAATCCAAATAAGCTCAACAAAAATAAAGAATAGAAAAAAAAAAATGCAGAGACAGCTCCGGCATGCGGTTACCTGGAATGGTGTGAATATTGCACACGGATGTCGGTAAGTGTCGCTCTCCGACTGGTAATGATTGTGTTTGACAGTGCATTCTGCTAAGGTATTGACTGGAAGCCTGGAATTACCACACTGACACGCTCGCTTAAGATTCTCTTTACATTTGTTTTAACACCAAGTCAAGTTTTCAGAAGTTTTCAATAGTTGTCCATTATTATTTCTAATGTGTAAATGTCTCGTCAAAAATCAATTTTCATTATACTGTACAACGAAGCCAAAGGTTATTCCAAGCTGCTTTGTCAAATTCTCAAAATGTTATTCGCAACTGTAGTTCCTCGTTGGACGAGTCGGTTACGTGCTCGACTACCGATCTCAGGGTCCGGGTACGATTCCCCGCTCTGCCAACGCGGAATCAGAGCTCCCGTTGCTAAGTAACCAATTGGTTCCTAGCCACGTAATAATATCTAAAATCCTTCGGGCCAGCCCTAGGAGGAGAGCTGTTAATCAACTCGGTGGTATGGTATAAATAAGATCGACTTAACTTACTTTCAACTTTAAAATATTCCAAAAAGATTTTGAGTGGGACAAACTAATGCGTTTTCGAATTTCATCGACACAACCTAAAACATGTTATTCTAGGGTGATGTGACATCTAGCAATCATCCAGGAATAAAAGCTTCGTGTTAAAAAAATATATTTTTATTAATATACATAAAATCTACTTAGTAATATATCATATAGTATGTTTGTATCTAATATACATACATATATATATATATATATATATTATATATATATATATATATTTATATATATATATTATATATATATATTATGACTGAAGAAGTAAAGAACATATTTACAGAAAAGTAGCTCGAACGTATAAAATTATGTTGACTCTCAACATCGTATCCTCTTGAAACACTAGACTATACATCAAATCTGGTTCAGACATTATTACCTTTACGTTATGATTATAGTTCAATTAACATGTCAAATTTACAATGTGTAAGTACCGGCAAAGGCTTAGATAATGATAGTTATTTACCTATTTGCTGTTTTACATAATTCATTTCCCCATTACATCCTGAGAGGTGAGCTTTTCCAAAGGTCTATGTGATCACGATGTCTATGGGACCATTCACATTATAGCTATTACATTGATTCATGAATGAATATAGAATTTAGGCCAAAAACCAAGCACTGGGAACTATGATGTCATTCAACGTGCAACGGAAATTGACAGTAAAAGGTTTGAAAGATGTAACAAGAGGAAAACCTCCAAAGCAGTTGCACTATGAATCAAAAGTTAGGTGATCCTGGCAAATCAGATGGAAGAAAGTGAATATGAAATGAGGTACAGTAAAAGGTTCGAAAGGTGAACAGGAGGAAAACCTCGAAGCAGCTGCACTATGAATCAACTGTTAGGAGAGGGTGCAAAGTCAGATGGAAGAAAGGGAATATGCAAGGAGGTACAGTTAAAAGAAACGAAAGGGGTCAGTAATGTCTATGAGCACCGCAAGGGCGGCGCTACCCCCCTACGGGGTATAGCTATTAAAGGGGCGATTATACAGGAAACGTTTACCAATTAATTACTACACTTGGCAAAAAAAAAAAAAGGATAAAAATCTAATCTGAATTACTTTGAAAATTGATCTTGGCAGTTTCTCATACAACGACGACCAACTTCCTTGAACATAAATACAACACTGTATTTATTACAATAAACTTTCAAGTGTGAAAGCCCAAGGAAGTAAGTTAATTACTAGTTTGTTTCTATAAAATACATAATGTTTTAAGCGTCTTGCCATTCAAAATGAATAAAATATGAAAATATTTAAGTATAGAAAGACGGATAGATAGACAGAAAGTACTCAGACCACAGTAATTTAAGTAACTATTTTTGTAAATTACACCAATCATGGCTCCCACTGAGCACTTCCGCCGACCGGATGGTTTACCAGTGGCTGTATGCGCGGTGCGGCAAACTTTTTTTTTTTTTTTTTGAGAGGGCAAACGATTGAAACTGAATTAACAATGACTCTTAAAAGCAGCGGACACACAACACACACACACACACACACACATATATATATATATATATATATATATATATATATATATATATATATACATACACACATCTATATATAGATACACATATATAGATGTGTGTGTGTGTGTTTTTCTGCGTGTATTCGTCGAAACAAAGACAAGGGTTAAAGTAGGTAAAATTTAATCGTTGTTTAAAGGGAAATACATAAATACATCTGCAATTTCTCATAACCCACAGCACAAAAAAATCATTTTCATTGAAAGTGACTTTTTGACCGCCATTAAATTACAAAGTTAAACAAAATCAAAACAATGAAACAAAAAAGAAATAAGATGAGATATCTATGAAAATACTGTATTTCTCCAAGGCGACATATCTCGAAATGATTCAAAATTATGCACCGCCAACTTTTCATTCGGACAATACCTCTGCCAGTATTTTAATAAGAAGACATTCTCCTTATATAGAACCATCCGCGCAATGAACTGCCCACTGCCATTAGCATCGCCATAGTCCGTTCATCAAGACTGCTATTGTGCTGGGCAGACCACCTTGGCCCATCCCATTCCGTGCCCAAATTCAGGCACAATATCTCCATTTGAATGCTAGTTCGAGTAGAGAATCCCCAGTCCCCGATATAGAATGCCACATCTGATCATCTGCATGGTCTACTCGTTATTCAGGGTTCATTGTTTGTTAGTTCGTTCGTAAGCATGTTTGCGTGCATATGTGCACGTATAGAAATATCACTGGTAGCGTCGATGGAAGTCTACATGCTCGCCTACCCATTCGGTAATCCCGAGTTCGATACCCCGCTCTGCCAACGTGGAATCAGAGGAATTTGTTTCTGGTGATTTGAAATTAATTTCTCGATATAATGGGGTTCGGATCCCACAATAAGCTGTAGGTCCCGCTGCTAGGTGACCAATAGGTTCCTAACCACGTAGAAATATCTAATCATTCGGGCCAGCCCTAGGAGAGCTGTTAATCAGCTCAGTGGTCTGGTTAAACTAAGATATACTTAACTTATTCCGAGTTTCATGTTCCCTATCGTGTGAGTGAATGAGGGGGGTTGTGGGTAGGGGTTGGGGGTTTGGGGGGGTGTCGTAGTGCCACCGGGGGAGTCTAATGAGATGTAGCAAAGATGATATTCTCTTTTTAATTGGAAAGCGCAAGGCTGAAGTTGCCATGGCGAAGATATTCAGATGATTAGAATAAACCGAGTTCCTTTATCTTCAGGCCGAACTGATTTTGACATACTCTATAATGATATTTCATTTACACGAAAACATTCACATACGAGAAAGAAATTATGACTATCATTTTCAAGATTATTATGTGTACAGATTTATCATCGACGATATTCCCCACCCCAGCTCATCGCAAGCTAAGAAATATTGAGTTAAGCACAATTAAAAAAAAAACCATAAGTGCTTCACCTGCAATACAGTCACCATGACTACACACCTGTGGATTTATATCCCCTGAAGTAGACAGGTCTTACTAACGAGTCGGAGGGAGTTTACACAGGTGAGAGCACATATTTCGCATATGTGACACTTGCTTTAATTGCCTCAGGCTCGGCTAGGAACCACTAAATATGGCACGAAGTGATCTTGGTTTACCGGTGGCTTGTCGGATCTTCAAACCTCAACTTGCAAAGTATGGAATATACGCATGATAACAAATCAGCAATGCATATCGTGTTCGGCTTACAAGGAAAAATTCAGAAATTACACCCCAATATCAAGCATTCTTGACTGCATTTCTACACCCCAATATCAAGCAATGTCAACTGCGTTTCTACACCCCAATCTCTCTCTCTCTCTCTCTCTCTCTCTCTCTCTCTCACGCACGCATACACACATATTGACATCTGTCTTTCCTCTCAACCACGGTGTTTCCCCCTTCGTTTCCATGGTGGAGTGAATCATATATCATTTTCGCAATTAAGAATACAATTGCATATATATAATATATATATATAATATATATATATATATATATATATATATTTAATATGACGAGCTATCGCTAAAAACATGCGATATTTTATGCTTGGTCGTAGAGCTGGAGGGAGGAATGAAACACAAGTGTGAAAAATACACGAAAGCGCTTGGTAGCCTCATTTCGTTCCTTCTCCAGTTCCACGACAATATATATATATATATATATATTATATATATATATATATATATATATATATATATATATACACACAAATTCTACGTAAAACAGTGAGACAGAATCCGTGACAACCATGGAGAACGTGTCGATAGTGATGCAAAATCCACTTGGATGAGAAGATTGCAACACACAGACACACACACATACAACATTCCTTAGGAGAGGAAAGCGAACGTTGCACGCAGCTGAAATGTGAAATGCCAAGAGGTCAGATACGATGTAACCGGTCACTGGGAGGGTATGACCCACATCGGAAGACAGATATACCGAAAAACATAATATTCTGCAGTGTACTGTTAACGCTTCCACGATTTAGAAATTTCATATATATATATATATATATATATAGGTATATATATATATATATTATTTTTTTTCATAATGTTTTCTTTAAATACAATTTTAATTCCCCGAGCCTCATCCAAGAGATGTTAAGTAGAAATGAGTGTATAAAGTGTACTTTCATCAGGTGTTAGTATATAACCATATGAGGTTAATCATTGCTTCATATCATGACGTCAGCGTAATTATGTTGTCGATGCTTCTATTGGAGCAGGGGTTCTACACAGGGGGTATGTAAACAACATGCCGGGGGTATGGGACTTGATCACTGGATATTTGTATACATTTGATATTCATGTGTCAGTTTAAAAATGGGTATATTTTGTGAATAAATAACTATATAAAACTATGAATGTTCTGGATTTTCTTGTATGTTCTATTCCTAGCTATTATTAAAATATATTGATAACAAATAAGACTTAAGTGGACTTAAATGAACGGAGTATTGAACCATATTGAGCAATTCATTGGGGGGTCTCGAGTCATCAAAAGGTTAAGAACCTTTGTATTAGAGCAACTGTATCTTGCTAGTATGTGGTTAAAATTACATAACTAGTATTCAATTAACAATATATTAAACTATAGTTACATACAACATTTTCGTCGCTTAATTCTTAAAGACTCTTTAGGTTTTCAATTACTAGAAGTAAGTTAGCAGTAAAACACTTCCCTAAACTAGAAACTCCTAAAGTCAATAAAGTCTGAGAGAGTGAAATTTCCAGTTTTCCTGAAAAAAAAAAAAAAAAAACTGACATCTAAAATCTACATTTGTTCAGCAAGATTACCTTAAAACCAAATCGATATTTTATCCGCGCAAAAATAAATAAAACCTGTTTCGCTTTGTATATCCATCTGAAACAAAGTTTCTCATTTGATACATATAAGAAAAATAGTCTCTCCAATTGAAAAATAGTCTCTCCAATTCATAGAGTCGAACTGGAGGCGAGACACAGAAGCATCGACAAACACCAAGAAACCGGAGATTCCTCCAGACGATAAAACCGAGACCAATAATACCAGAGGTAATGTAGAGGCTGACTGGTGACGTCACACTGGACTTGAATCTGCGAAACAGAGACGATGAAACTGAATCGGATGAGGGTCATCCTAGCCAACCAGCATGGAATGTCAAGTCATCCGTCAATAGAGAGAATCTTGTCATCCATACTGATGACTCAGAAGAATCTTCAATTAATCTGACCGTATGGAATTTTCTAAATTCAATACTTTAGATTACAATTTAATTTTTTCATTACGATTTTCTTAATCGTTTCACACCACCATATCAGATGTACACAAAGTCATTTAATAAATAAATACGAATTTACAAAAAACTGAAGACAAATACCGCACATTTCTCTTTTTCAATGCATTTCCATATCAAAAAGTCATAATGCCACAAGGGGGGGGGGGGGGGGTGCTGTCAGCGCGCCTCATGCGGTGCACTGTAGGTATTACTTAAGATTCTTTGCAGCGTACCCTCGGCCCCAGCTGCAACCCCTTTTATTTCTTTTATTGCACCTCCTTTCATATTCTCTTTCTTCCATCTGACGTTGCACCCTCTCCTAACAATTGATTCAAGCCATTTACTGTCAATTTACGCTTCAGCGCTGAATGACCTCATAGGTCCCAGTGCTTGGCCTTTGGCCTAAATTCTATATTCAATTCAACAAGTCATAATTCCCCATTACGCCTAATATTTAATTCGTGTAAATTACAATTTTACAAAACAAGTTGCTTTTCGATTATCTCGTTTACATTGCTCGAACAATTACTAAGACGCAATTTCATAATAAATTACATCCCTTTCAGTAAATAATAACGCACAAAGCATACAATTTCGTGTCATAAATATTTCGGTATTTCCCGGTCTGCTCTTAAATGCCTGGGTAATCACATACCTGTTATTTTGTTGATTAATATATTTCCCACCACGCCGTCTCTCTCTCTCTCTCTCTCTCTCTCTCTCTCTCTCTCTCTCTCTCTCTGGTTTTTATTCCTTTATGCTTTTATATCTAATTTGCTCTATCTCATCTCCGTTTTTTTGATATATCCTTGGTTTTTTTTTATATATCTAATTTGCTCTCTCTCTCTCTCTCCTCTCCTCCTCCTCCTCTCGTCTCTCTCTCTCTCTCTCTCCTCTCTCTCTCTGGATTTTATTCCTTTATGCTTTTCTTATATCTAATTTGCTCTATCTCTCTCGTTTTTTATTTATCCTTTTATATCAATTTGCTCTCTCTCTCTCTCTCTCTCTCTCTCTCTCTCTCTCTCTCTCTCTCTCTCTCTCTGTTTTACTGTCTACTTTTTTTACTTCATTTTTACTTTTTATTCTTCACTCTCCTCTCTCTCATCTCCTCTCTCTCGTCTCATCTCTCTCCTCTCTCTGTTTTACTGTCTATTTTTACTTCCTTTTGCTTTTTTTTATTCATTCTCTCTCTCTCTCTCGTCTCTCTCTCTCATCTACTAAATCTTTCTCAACTCATCATCTCTCTCTCTCTCTCTCAGGTCTCTCTCTCTCTCTGTTTTACTGTCTACTTTTTTTACTTCATTTTATTTTTATTCTTCTCTCTCTCTCCTCTCTCTCTCATCTCTCTCTCATCTCTCCTCATTCTCTCTCTATCTCTCTCTCTCTCTCTCTCTCTCTCTCTCTGTTTTAACTGTCTACTTTTTTACTTCATTTTACTTTTTATTCTTCTCTCTCTCTCTCTCTCGTCTCACTCTCTTCTCTCTCTCTCTCTCTCTCTCTCTTTGTTTTACTGTCTATTTTTTACTTCCTTTTGCTTTTTTATTCATTCTCTCTCTCTCTCGTCTCTCTCTCTCTCTCTCTTTCTCTCTCTCTCTCTCTCTCCTACTCGTTCCGTTTTTTGCTTTTTTATTCTTCTCTCTCTCTCTCTCTCTACTCTCTTCTCTCCCTTGCCTCCTTCTTCTCGTTCTCTCTCTCTCTCCTATTCGTTCCGATTTTTCTCCATTCCGTTCCTCCTACCCCAAGCACTCTCATACTCTCACCCCTTCGCCAGAACGATTAAGACCATCATCAGGACAAAAATACAAGTGTTCGGAATGCTCATTCTTAAATCGAGCCATTTACTCCCGGGGGTAATAAACACCGTGTCCGGAATGCCCTGGGATTCTTAAACCGGATTCATTTACCTCCCGGGGTTAATAAACCACCGGTTTCCGAACCCCGGGACGGCCCTCGGACCAAATTACCACTCATTCCGGAAAAACAACGAGTCGTAAAATCCCAAATCCCGCTCCGGGTCGTCTCACTGAACAGCTTGAAGAGGAGTTATGCGAAGATGGTAACGGATGAGTTGTTGCTGTGATGAGAGCACTCGAGTAAGAAATACAGCAATAACAGAGACGATTAAAGAACAAATCAACAAATCGTTGGAAGACAGATTAAACGCCGAAGATTAAACTTTCGTCGTTAAATTACTAACGAAGATTATTGAAAATGAAAATAATGTAAAGGATTTATAATGATGATGGAATTTTAAAACGAGGGTAGGAAGAAATACAGCAATTAACAGGGACCGATTAAGAAAAAAAAATTCAAACAAATTCGTGAAGAACAATTAAGCCGAATTACTTCGCCGTTTAATTAACGAAAAGCGAAGATTAGTGAAAATGAAAATAAAGTAAAGGATGGATAATGATGATGACTATATTAATCTAGAGAAGGGTACAGCAATAACAGAGACGACTAAAGAAAAACAAATCAACAAATCGTGAAGAACAGATTAAAGCGAGATTAAACTTCGTCGTTATTAACGAAAAGCGATGATTAGAGGAAGTGAAAGGAATAAGGGAAAGGATGGATAATGGTGATGACTATTTTAATAGAGAGAGTAAGAAAGATAGCAATAACAGAGACGATTAAAGAACAAATCAACAAATCGTGAAGAACAAATTCAACCGAGATGAAACTTCGATGTTATTAACGAAAAACGATGATTATAGGAAATGAAAGGAATAAGAGAAGAAAGATTAAACAGATAACGAGTGAAGTATGAATAGCAAAGACTAGAAGTCTAGAATAAGCCGTAATAATTCTTACTGGTGATTTTAAACGAGTCACAATTAGATTTTACCCATCAGAATTTCTGATAAAAAGAAAAATCGAGACTATAATGTTAGTACCAGTGAAAAATTTATTTTCACACGTGCACACAATCCAATAGGTGGTTTGTTATTTTTCTGTGTTTTCATACGAGATAGCCTCTAAGAAAAGTGTAAGAATTATAATAATAAAATAATAATAATAATAATAATAATAATAATAATAATAATAATAATAATAATAATTAAACACTTTTTTCTCCATCTGAAATCGTCGAAATTCAATCGTTTAATTACACTTTTAAGTGATATTAAACTCTGAAGTACGTTTCTGAAAAAAAAAATCTCATTTCCTTTTACACCAGAGAGAGAGAGAGAGAGAGAGAGAGAGAGAGAGAGAGAGAGAGAGAGAGAAGAGAGAGAGAGAGAGAGGAACGTAATGATATGCCTGATTTAGAGCACAATTCACACTGCTACTCAGACAAAATTAAGCATGTAAATAACTCCAGTGTAACAAAAGAATTCTTGGTGTATCCTTTAAAAGTTTAGTCTCCATAAAAACAAGGGGTTCGCGGGACTGGAAAAGTTGCAGCTCTGTAAGAAAGCACTAAAGTAATACTTTTACATCAAAAGATCAAAAGGGTCAATTGAATACCCACTATGAATTTTAGGAAATGTTTTAGAGAAAGGAGCAAAAGGCGACATTCAATTAAGGCATTTTTTGATATTTTCTAAAATGTCAAACATCCTGCAAATTTAGGCTTCATAAAACTAAACTCTTTCAGGAAAGAAGAAGCAAAAAAAAGTAAATAAATAAAATAAGTACATAAAAAGCTGAAGGTCCTTCAAAATTTAAGAGCCCCCAAAAATTCTGATTAACACGCTCGACAATCCACCAAAATGCATCGAATACCCTTTAAAAAAAAATGTCGACTCCTTAAAACAAAAAATCGTTCAGAAACGGGCCTCACGCACTGACTGAAAGAAACCTCGGAGAAGCTTTTAAACATGACCGTGGGAAAAGTGTTTCCCCGGTACGCGCCTCCGAGTATCGTAAAATACAATTAGTAATATTGACCGAAACGGGGAAATGGGAACGTTCACTGAAGTGGAAAATTTAAAAGCTTACGCCTCAGTGACTACCAATTAAACAAAGGCAAACGAAAAACGATCATCACTAAAAAGGAGAGTGGATGTTATTGACTGATTCTAAACTTGACGTCAAGATCTCTCAAAACGAAAACAGGGAAGGAAAAATTGAAGTCAATTTCAATAAATTTAAGGATATAGTTCAAACAGGATAATTTATGAACTTAATAAAATGAAATTAATGTCATCAGAGACAAAAGAAAGGCCTGACTATTGGTTACTTAATATAATAAAATTGATGTCAAAAGCAAGTGCGAGAGAAAGGAAAATGAATGGAATTCAAATAAATTTAGGGGAGCAGGAAATGATGGAGCAAAATTACAAAATCAATATACCAAATCCATGTCAAAAGTGAAGGAGAGAAATATTTACAGTAATTTGATTCAATAATAAAATTAAAAAGATCACGGAAATTAACCAACACACACACACATATCACACACACCACACACACACACATATGTATATATATATATATATATATATATATATATATATATATATATATATATATATATATATATATATATACTAATAAAGAAACCATAAACGCCACAAAAGCTAAAAATCATAATTAGTCACGAAACGGAATGCAAACATACCTCTACCCCACACGACCATTTTCCCCCAGAAATATTCCCAATGAAATTAAAATGATAACAATGCCAAGGAAAAACTCCCCAAAATATAAAGCAAAAAAAGCACAAGTTCTCGAATCTCCAACTAGAGAAACGCC
>NC_087204.1:27181160-27183660 GCF_015104395.2 Macrobrachium nipponense | reverse complement strand
TTATTATTATCTTCAACACTCCCTCCGTCTTAGAGAAAAGACAGAAGGTCATTGACCTGAGTATCAAGCTTCTTTATAACAGACTGACCATAAAGTAATATGAAGAAATAAGCGCTAAAATAAATATAATCATGAGGGAGTGCCAGATCCTGGACTCAAAGATGGGAACTCCTTCAAGCACAGCTGAAGGCCATGAAGAGGCAGAGACAAAAGCTCAAGGTTTACGGGAGATGCTGGTCTGTCCGTTACTATTAAAAAAATGAATAAATAAATAAAAAGGAAAAAAATACATTACAACTAAAATAGTTCAGATGATGAAAATCAAAGCCCAATATTAAATTGCATACCTAATGAGCTCGATTTTGAATCCAACCCATTGCAAACTTTCTCAGCATCAAAAAGGACATAATTAAAATTGTGAATAAAATTAAAAAACGATTATTCGAATAGCTACGTAGCCTATTTGCTTCATAAAGATAAAATAAAATCAATTTTATGTCAGGTAACTGAGAAGCATATTGTTTTGGGGAATAAACAAAACCGTTGTTGAGGGGAATAATGAAAAACAATTGTCAAAATTGTTAAAATATGTAATAGATATGTTTTTTTTATGCACTTCTGCTTAGATCAGTCTTTTCATTCTGGTACAATACTGTCACCATCTTGAAATTGAATGAGAGAAATTGAACAAACTCCAGTGTTTGTTTTTCTAAATTATAGACATTTCCTTTTAATAAAATGAAAAAAGAAAATGGTGTCAAGAACTTTACAAAACAGCGGACGCAACATTTATTTTCCATGATTTATAAGAATCCTGGCCGTACCAACACATTGCAAGCTGCATTGCAAGAAGCTTATACAGCCGTTGCCAAACTCCATCCTCCGCAGAGGCGCAAAAAGGTCATGCAATGTCATTTCATTCACTAATGAAACAGGCCCCAAAAAGGTGACGCCAGGGCCTGGGTATCCGAGATATAATCTTCTTTAATAGTCAAATATATAATTCGTCTTATCAAATTGACAAACTAAGGCCTACGGATGACATACAGATATTAAATAGAATGAAACTGGTTTACGTTCCTTCCTAAATCAGATATGGAAAGTGGACTCAAAATTGAAATGATAAATATGTAGAACTTTATTTTACTTCCGATCCTTCCTAATGATGAAAAACCTGCAAAATCAATATCCCTTCACCTCGCACTGCCCCCCGCCCGCCCTACCCCCCCCCCCCACCCCCAAAAAACAAAAAATTATTTATGCAAAACAGAAAACTATTTACTTTCACATCTTCGAAATATACTATTCACTCCTGATAAGATGCAAAAGTTTCCTATTCTCAAGAGAATCGTTCCCAAGTAATTTAAGTTTCGAAAAAAATAACTCCGTCCTGAAAAAATAATTTTTGCTATTTTCTTTTAATAAACCTCGATCGACGAACCCATTAAAATCTTAACTCTCCTAAAGAGAGGCTGAGAATTCATTACTATCTTCACTGCAAATGACATTCTAGTCGCCAGACTTACTACGGCTTCCCGAGGGGATGACTTCTGACTTTTTGAATCGATCGCATAACGGTGCTGAACGCGTGGATACGAGATGCCAAGCAAAACCACTTTTTCTCTCTCTCTCTCTCTCTCTCTCTCTCTCTCTTTGCCTTTCCTTGTTCTTTCCCGGACAAGTTCTTTTCGGAGCTGGAGGAGCGAAATGTTACGAGTCGAGATGGGCGGCTGGGTCGTGAGTGACCCACTGACACGGGCCAGAGGCAGAGAGAGAGAGAGAGAGAGAGAGAGAGAGAGAGAGAGCAGCCTCAGGCCTATACGTACAAGTGGCATGAAGTAAGTTCTTCCGCTCTCAGAAAAGAACCGCAGGCATAGTTCCTAATCACAGCCAATGGAAACCATTTACGAAAATAAGATGAAACAGGTATCTTATAATTACTGAAGTGTATTATTCGCAGAAGGCAGTACTTCATACGAAAACGAAGCAGGAAACGAGTAAAACGGCACAAAAATAACAGGTGTGAAATAACAGTCATCAAGGAGCAAATAATGAAAAGGACGCAACAGTAACATATAAAATTACCCAGGTGTTATAATGACGAGAAGGAAATGGCTTTTCATAACGATCCGCTATCAGCAGGGACTAATTAGTCGACCATCCAGAGCCACGTTACCTAGAAGCAAACTAACGAAAGGTAGTATTATAGGACCTACCTCCTAATTAAAACACTAATCACTTTGGCCTCAAATACCTCCCTCCATGCTAACGAGGTTCGTATTTCGAAGGAATAGATGGGTCACCAGCTGACATAGATTCATGACAGTTCTGTGATTTGACTTTCCTATCAGCGAATCCTAGCGACTTCTCTCTCTCTCTCTCTCTCTCTCTCTCTCTTTCTATCTTTCAGACATACAGATCCTCATGTCGCACCAGCCTCTCTCTCTCTCTCTCTCTCTCCTCAGACCTACCGGATTATCTCTCAGAAAAAAAAGCTCAT
>NC_087204.1:27151160-27176160 GCF_015104395.2 Macrobrachium nipponense | reverse complement strand
CATTTCATTAGCCGTAAAAACTAACTAAAATCAGTGAAGGATTAAAAATGAGCAAAACATACATGCGTACCCATGTCCTTCCTACCCTCTAATTATGTAGGACTACCTCCTCCTCTCAAAGAGGAGCCAAACCCCGGAGGACATCAGCATCATTAAACCCAGTCCGCCTTTTGTAAACACCTGCCCTCCTCACCTGATCCTCGTCTTGGTTTTACACCCCTTACGTGACTCCCATCAGGATCCCTTTCTCTTCTCAGGAGTCTCGGCGTTGTTAACTTTCTACCTTTCCTGGAAGGGGAAAAAAAAAACAGACTCACTGACGCTACACGAAAAGGAATCTCAGACAGAATGAGGTAAGAGTTCTGGAGATCTTGGATGTCCCACAACACAAGTCATGGGAAACTCAACCAGCTGGAATGCTGAAAGTGAATCTCTGGGGCAGATATGGAAATCTATGGGAAACTCAACCAGCTGGAATGTTGAAAGAGAATCCCTGCTGCAGGAATGGAAATCTATGGGAAACTCAACCAGCTGGAATGTTGAAAGAGAATCTCTGCGGCAGATATGGAAATCTATGGGAAACTCAACCAGCTGGAATGTTGAAAGTGAATCTCTGAGGCAGATAAGGAAATCTCTGCTCGGGAGAAAAGGGACTGGAATTAATGAAAAGCAAGAATGTGAATCTTCACTAAGGAGAAACGCTAGAAATGGTAATTTCCCGGGTCATTTCTAACAAATCGTAAGACAGGAAGACGAATTGTCAGCTAGGAATAAGGAACTGGGAACCGAGATCTTTCTGCACGAAGATGTAAATTTTTTGTATAAAAATTTAGGAACGGAATTACTGAGAGACAGAATGGGAATCTCCGCCATGGAACTAGAATGCGCATCTCAAAGGCCTGATCAAATATTACGTATAGATATCGTTCTCCAGATGGTTAAAACAGATGGTTAAAACAGAACATAGACTGAGATTCCAGACAGGAATACCGAAAAGGGAATCTGTAATATACCAGATTTTAAAAACATATTTATTATATCTTGATGAACGCTAACAATCCTCATTAGGATGAGCAACATACAGTATCTCAATTACGTAGCTCTTCCTTTGCAACACAAAGATCCCGTGCAAGTGCCTAGAGTTTGTGCATGCATCATTATCGCGACTGGAAGCACAAACGTGCAAAAGCACTGATCACCCTAAGGTCTTCGACCAAGCAGGAAATCAAACAAACAAACTTGATCATGCGAAAGTCATTCGCTGTAAGTATCATCCATTGTTAGCATGAGCACCATCAAAGCGCAAGCATGCGCAGCCATGAATTCCGCCACCGAAGAGGTCGTCGATTCAGAGAAAAAAATAAACTTGGAGGCGCAAGTGCGTGCTAAAATTCAATTCTTCCTCAGTCGTCGCGACTATGTTCCGAGGGCATTTGATTCCCTGTCCTCTACATTTTTTTTTATAACAAAGCAAGGCTTTAAAAGGATTCGACAATTGTTTTTTATTTTTAACAAACAAGCTTCAGGATTCACGACCAATTGTGGGGTATTTTTTTTTTATAACAAACCAAGGCTTCAAAAGGATTCACGACCAATTGTGGGGTATTTTATTTTTAACAAACCAAGGCTTCAAAAGGATTCACGACCAATTGTGGGGTATTTTTTTTTTAACAAACCAAGGCTTCAAAAGGATTCACGACAATTGTGGGTGGGGTTATTTTTTTATAAACAAAGGCTTCAAAAGGATTCACGACAAATTGTGGGGTATTTTTTTATAACAAACCAAGGCCTCAAAAGGATTCACGACATATTGTGGGGTATCTTTCTTATAACAAACCAAGGCTTCAAAAGGATTCACGACATATTGTGGGGTATCTTTTTTATAAAAAACCAAGGCTTCAAAAGAATTCACGACAAATTGTGGGGTAGCTTTTTTTTTTTTTTTTTTTTTTTTGTGTAACAAACCAAAGCTTCAAAAGGATTCACGACAAATTGGGGGATATCTTTGTTACCTGCTTTTCGGCTGCTATTCCAGTGGTCTGAAACAATTACCGCTCACTGATGAAACAGACGAGTTGAGAATTTCACCAACCGTTCACAGTGCAGGCTTCGTGATCAAGGAAAGAACTGCAATTACGGCGCTGCCAATAGATTCCCCTGGCAACTGCGTGCAATCAGATGTCAGTGGGTCCTGCACTTCCACCCGGAAAGTTAAAAAAATGATATTGGGCGAAGAGTCCTATTTCTAATTGAATGCCAAGACTGGACACATTAATTCTGTTATTTTCAGGCATCAATAGCAAATTTTTAACAGTACTCAATGAAAGGGTAATCCAAAATGCCTTCACTTTGATACTTTCAATGAATTCTAGGTCTCATGATCCTTTTCACCGTAGGTTTTAGAAAGGCTTTCTCCAAAAGGTGCAGATTTTTGTTTCTCAGCTGCCAGCTACCTGATTCGCCGATTTGGGTTTTATCAGAAAGGGTCTAAACCATTGCCGCTTGGACTGGAATCGAACCAGGAATTCGAATCCAGGACACTTCAACAGAGCAACAGTGGGTTTAGACAGAAAGGGTCTAAACCATTGCCGCTTGGACTGGAATCGAACCGGGAATTCGAATCCAGGACATTTCGCTGGAAAAGCAAACGTCCTGACCACTATATTATTTGCAGGTCTCGGTCTCACAGTCTCCATGACCTTACAAAATCATCCTCCCCTTCCTTAAGTACGTGTGAACTAGAATTGACCGCTTGACCCCATATCCATGCAGGAGGGGGGCGGGGGAGGGAGATTTCATTTACCTCCTTTCTTGTCCATTCCTCCTACTCCTTCCTCTCCCTTCACAAGGAAAAAGGAGAGGAAGTGGTGACCGGTACCAGGCCCCCGAGAATAATCACCGCTGAAGGCCAATGTTGTTGTTTACCTGTGGAATCCGTAAGGTTCGAAGACAATACAAACAATGAGCTGCAATGCCATATACTGTGCGCTAACAGAAAGAGGTAATGATTGGTCTCTCACTGTCTGAGAACATTTTAACAAAGAGAGAGAGAGAGAGAGAGAGAGAGAGAGAGAGAGAGTCATCAAATCCGAAGATATGTAAAAAATGGATCCTCAGGATTTACTGAAAGCTTTTTTGATTAAGTAAAATAATGCTTTTGGAGTAAAAAAAAAAAAAAAAAAAAAAAGCACAAATCACGCTTTTGATTAATGACGACCTGGAGTTAGTTTCCCTTTCACTTTGAACGTGATTAAAGCAAGATTTACTCTTGCGGGAAGTTTCAATGACGTTATCATAACAGAGCACATAGTATCCGGTATGGTAGGAAAGCAAAGAGCTATTAACACTTCCATGGGGAAAATAGGAATCGGTGTTCGTATAAATCCCAATAGCACAGCAGAATTCCTTCTTCTTTTTTCCCATCTCTCTATAGAAGGACGGGGGGAATAAGACAGTTTAATACAAACTTATGCATAATGTCGTAGATTCTTACGTAAGAATATGAGTACCGAAAGACTGGCATTTCAAGCCACTTGGCCATCATGAAAAGGAGCTTCTAAAATCTGAGGTCTTAAGGATAAGAAGATAAGAAGTAAGGGAAACTGGAAGTGTTAGTCTTAAAATAATAGATACCATACGTGGCATTGAGCATTCATGAAAATACACGCATACACACACATTCGCACGCACACAAACAAGCATTCTAAGTGTTCACGACAGCTTCATCGAATTCTAATCCAAGAAACAAGTTAGAACCAAGTTTTCAAAGTCGAAATCTTAAAAATAAAAAAAAAAAAAAAATAAATAAATGAAAAAAAACACTGCTGAGAAAGTGGCAGCTAATAGGAAAATGTTGAGAGAGAGAGAGAGAGAGAGAGAGAGAGAGAGAGAGAGAGAGAAACCTTGGGGGAAATGGGTCCAAAAGACGGGTCTCCTGATTAGGTTTGGCTTGGATAGGCTTTGAAAGGTAACCACAGTATTTAACTACAGCTGCAAGATGCTGCAGCAGTCACTACAGTTCTCTGAATCCCGCTACTTCAGGCATTACAGCCATCCCCTTGACGCAAGAGTCTGTCGACAGGGCACTAGGTCCGATGGTAAGGAAATATTTACTCAAATAACCTTCGTTACCTATACCTTCAAACCGTTATCGAACTACTGTATGGACAAATTAGGTTTCCCCTTTTCCATGTTTGTTGCACTTTATTATTATTATTATTATTATTATTATTATTATTATTATTATTATTATTTTCATATTTGTTGCCCTTTATTATTATTATTATTATTATTTTCATATTTGTTCCCCATTATTATTATTATTATTATTATTATTATTATGCATTTGAAAATGGAATTGTCTTAATTTGTTTACATTAAACATTCTTAAACATCCCACAATATAGGTAAACATCAAACTTCACAGCTGAAGTCTGCAAAACACCAAAATCTAACAAAAATAATAATAATGATAATAACTGCACACAAAATTTCAAGTGTCATATTTTGCACCCCAAATCTTCACCAGACACTAATAAAAAATACATCGAGAGTTAAAAACAGCAAAACAAATCATACCTTGTACTTTCAAGCATGTAGGGAAACTATTAATAAAAAGCCGTTGAACGTTCAGACTCGATTAAATAAATTGCACTCCCCATTTGCGAACTCGAACGAATAAAAACGCATTGAGAGTTTAGATAAAAAAAAAAGATAATAATAATAAAAAAGAGCGAGTGTAGCCAGCAATTCCAGAAACTTGACAAATCAGCAGCGTAGCGAATTACAGCCCAGAGAGAAAAAGAAGAAGAAACGCACCGCGGAAGACCCCAGCCCTGATCCATTCCACTTCCATTCACCTACTCACCCCTTTCTAACTAACGGTTTTTCCCCTGAACGGATAAATGAAGTTCGGGAGAACATCCTGGATTCGCCGCCAGGTGTAATTGAGGCCTGCGTCCGACAACGAGCTCCCTGGCGGCTTCTGTCGGAGGTGGGGGAAAGGTCAATGCTGTTCGACTCGGCGCAAATTCAATATTAATGTTTACTTCTACGCTTTTTCCTCCTCCCCGTCCGTTATTTGTTCTCTCGGGGATGCCTTCCTCCGCTCACGTTTTGGCTCTGGCCTTATTGCTCTCATTCAACGGAGGTAAATGGAGAGATTACTTTGAAAAAATTCTGTTTATGGAGGTAAATGGAGAGAATACTTTTAAAAATACTGTTTATGGAGGTAAATGGAGAGATTACTTTATAAATGTTCTGGTTATGGAGGTGAATGGAGAGAATACTTTTAAAAATTCTGTTTATGGAGGTAAATGCAGAGATTACTTAACAAAATTCTGTTTATGGAGTTAAATGGAAAGATTGCTTTTAAAAATTCTGGTTATGGAGGTAAATGGAGATTGCTTTAAAAAATTATATTTATGGAGGTAAATGAAGAACTTTGGAGAGACTACTTTAAAAAAAGAAAATTCTGCTTATGGAGGTAAATGGAGAGATTGCTTAACAAAATTCTGTTTACGGAGTAAATGAAGAGATTACTTTTTAAAAATTCTGTTTGGAGGTAAAATGGATAATTACTTTTTAAAAATTCTGTTATGGAGGTAAATGGATAGATTACTTTTGAAAATTGTTTATGGAGGTAAATGGAGAGATTACTTTGAACAAATTCTGTTTATGGAGGTAAATGGAGAGATTACTTTAAAAAAAATTCTGATTGTGAAGGTAAATTGAGAGATTATTTTTAAAAAATTTTGTTAAAAGAGGTAAATGGATAGATTACTTTTAAAAACATTCTGTTTATGGAGGTAAATGGAGATCTACTTTTTAAAAAATCAACTTGAGTAATAGAGAAATATGAGAACGAAATATAATTATTTAATGTTTAATTAAAAGATGACGGAAAACGTAAAATAAATGGTTTTACACTAAATCCACGAAAACATAACACTTGAAGTCAAATCATGACAAGGAAAAATTTAAAATGTCAAAAAGTGACACCTTCCTCTGTCAGAAGTTTCCTGAATGAAGTTCACCTCCCAAAATATCAAAGATCCTTCTAACCTTTTCAAAGGAGCTCCTGATTCTGTGCTCTCTAAGGGCCATTCTCCTTTTCATATGAATAATACAAAAAATAATAATAAATAATAAAGTAATTGTTCTCCTGTCTAATAAATCACAGATACAGAAAAAGGGATATAAGATACGAGCTAATATGAATGAATCATGAAATTGCTTATAAAAATCCACAGTCTGTTCTGTGCAATATTATTCATTCAATATAATAATAATAATAATAATAATAATAATAATAATAATAATAATAATAAAATGTTTCCAAATGTAGGACGAGAATTCTTGCCAGTTATGAGGCTTAGCTATAGTAAATTCACATCAACCGTGCATTTGATGTCTAGGCAAGTCCCTTACGACGCTCCTGGTTGGCTGTTGATAAGCCAATCACAGGGCTGGAAACTCTCAGTCACTCGAGAGAGAATTCACATGGGCAGGATGTAGTTCCACCTCTCCTGAGGATACTTTTGAAAGACGTATCCCTCAGGAGAGGTGGAACATAGATCCTATCCATGTGAACTCTCGAGAGAGTCTGAGAGTTTCCAGCCCTGTGGTTGGCTTATCAACAGCCAATCAGGAGCGTCGTAAGGGACTTGCCTAGACATCAAATGCACGGTTGATGTGGATCTACTATAGTAGAGATAGACCATTTTACAAAAAGTTATCACAATTCAATTACTAAAGTCTAACGTTTCATGCGATAAACTACAAAACATATTACGACGAAGCTAAATGTTGAAGTCACATAAAGAATTCCGACCCAAATACCAAGGAATATTACGCCATATCATCCGAACCTAATGATCTTACTCTGCAATGAAGGAAATATTAGTGGGACAAAATTCAAGTCTTCCTAGAATATTAAACTTAAACACGGGTTATTCAAATGTCACCATCTCACATTTTAAAAAATCAATATAGGTGGTTTTGATTTCGCAATCACAAATCACACAATGACAGGGGGGAGAAATGTCGAGGCAGGAGACATGTGCAGGTAAAAACACCTGGCTCTCTTCACCTATCTATCCCCAGCGTTGGTTAGTGCAACCGTCATCATCCACTTCCTCCTCCTTCTCCTCCTCCTCCCCCTACTGCTGCCAGTCTTTGTCCTACTTTCCTCAACCCCTCATTTCTCCTCTTCCTTTCGATCTCTCCTTCTTCTAACTGGTATTCTGTCATATTCTCCTCTACTTGATATCTGCACATTTTCTTCCTCATCCTGTGTGCTCTTTTCTCTTTCTACTCTGTTATTTCTCTTATCATTTCTTGCACTTCACTTCTCACCCTTTCTATCTCGCACCACTTCCTCCTCCCTCCCTTTTTCTCTCACCTTTTCCTCTTCCTTTCTAGCCTTTTTTCCGTTTTTGCCAATCCTCTCACTCTTGACTTCTTAGCCTTTTCATAGATTATATTTCCCTCTGTCCTCTTCCTTTTGAGAAGATTTCTCCCCAAAGTCCGCACTATAGTAGTCAAATTAATCTTGCTTCGTTTTACAACACACTATATTTAATCATTACTGAATATATGGTCTTTTCGTGCACTTATTTTCATCTATCCATAATGTTTATTCATTTATACTAACCCACCTCTGAATGTCTTCATTCCATCTTCCTGACTTATATGACCACCAACTCTCGGCTGATCCTCTGACCTCATCATGGAATTTTATTATTATTATATTATTATTATTATTATTATGGTCGCATCCGAATGTAAAAAGCCTTACATATGTGAAAAATATAAACATAAAACAAGAGAAGCCCCCTTACAAGGAAACAGGTAGAAAACATGAAATACATAAACAAACGATTGTAAAGGATAAGCCAGAGGCAAAGAAACACGGCGCTTCACTTTATATACTATATATATATATATATATATATATATATATATATATATATATAATATATGTATATATATGATGCCTATACACACACACACATATATATATAATATCTATAAGTCTATATATTATAATATTATATATAGATATATAGTATATATATATAATATATATATTTAATTATAATTAATAATATCTCATATCTATATATAAGTAATATGTTTTATCAGAGGACCCACAGTGTCTACAATGACGGTAATATAAAAGAGGGTCGAGACGACAACTGTCGACCTTAGGGACGGTACAGGCCGTCTTAAAATTCGGACCAAGGAACCTTAACTCTGCAGACGCGAGAGACGCTGAGCCCGGGCTGGACGACGGCAAATCTGAACACAGGAAAACTGAACACATGGGTATAGTTACCAAAAGACTTCCGCATAGAACAACGAACGAAACAACACCAACAAAGGCAATAACAATCATGTTTCGAGTTCACGGAATATTATGACATCTTGCTTCGTGAGCTGATGATTGCCTGATTGATTGATCTGAATGTAAATCACCTGGCGACACAACAGCAAAAGGCCATCGACATCGAAAAAAAAAAAATGGTAGTATAGTCAATCAAATTTCACGAACTGTCTCACACACACACACACACACATCATAAAACAAAGACTTCGTGAGCTGATGATGTCATGAGGAAGTCACCTCGGTCAAAGATGAACGAAGTCACGTCACAGTGGCAATAAATGTTTCCTAGACGTCTCAAGCACTTGGAAGGAATGGGCAGCTCGGTGATGTTCCCAGCAATGCCAAGGAATGATGCAACGCCACTGACAGCTATGACAATATGGTTTAAGTTCTCCCATTCGGTCAGTTTTTTTTTTTTTTTTTTTTTTTTTTTTTTTTTTTTTTTTTATCTGAAGGTGCTGTGGATTTCCGTAGTCTATTCGTTTTATTGAGAAACTTTTTAAATAATTGTCACATTTTCCATGCTGATGAACGTGTATATAGCAGGCAGTCTCTCTCTCTCTCTCTCTCGTCTCATCTTCTCTCTCTCTCTCTCTCTTCTCTCTCACATTTCATACTAACAATTATATATATATATATATATATATATATATATATATATATAATATCTATATCTATATATATATATATATATATATAAATATATAAAAATTAAAAATATAGTATATATATATCATATATAGTAATATATAGATATTTTATATATATATATCTATATATATGTATATCTAGATATATATATATATATATATATATATATTATATATATATATAAAAATATATATATATATAGTCATATATATATATATATATATAATATATATATATAATATATATTATATTTATTAATATATATATATATATAGATATATATAATTAACTATTTTTATAATATATATATATATATATTAAAAATATATAAAAATATAAAATATATAAAACATATATTAATTTTAATATATAAATATCATATTAAAATATATAAAAAATTAATATTAATATATATAATTACTATATTAATTAATATATATATATATAAATTATATATTATATTTTATCTATATAATAATACATAGAGAGAGAGAGAGAGAGAGAGAGCATTCTCTCTCTCCTCATCATCACCAAAAACTACCGAAAACTTCTGCCTGTCATACCACTCAAGGTCTAAAGACCTTGATACCACTATACACATCTAAACGCTCGAGGCAGGTCCTAAATTTCTTTCTGTTTGTCACAAAACTGACTTCAACTTCCTTGGCCACTCCAAGAAGGTAATAGATTTTGGGCCACTCCCCACCATCCACCACCCCAAACAAAGGTCCTTAAATTCGATCTTTAGAGAGAGACCACTTTCCTTCCCTTAGGGCTGGTCTAAACTTTCAAAGCTTAACGAGAGGCAAACACTCCCTCTCTCATTTTCCCTCTATCGTTGGGACACCGGGCCAGGATAATTGCCTTGGCCTCTTTCATTAGTCACAGTCAGTGCGCGTGCGCGCAGGCATGTGTGAAAGGCTTTGGTAAATAATGTCGAAAATACATTCGATTTACGATTAAAAAGGGACAACAGTTCCGTCTGCGTGTGGAACGCTCTGGTGAAATTTACGGCTTAAAACATTAGCATATCAAAGTGAAAACTGCTATCTATATATGGATATCTATTCATCTATATAGGACTCTAGGTAAGTATAGGCTTAAAGGATTCAGCATTAACAAATATCTATCTTATTTAGGGCTTTCGTGAAATTTAAATCCTAAAATCGTTACTCCGTCAAAATGAAACGGCAACTGAGTTTTAAAATCATCCCGATGGGACTTAAATTTAAACTTTCTGTGGATGAGAAATACGGAAAAAAAAATCCCCATAAGTTAAGATTCTTAGCACAGCTGATTTCACTTTACAAACTTACCTTTAAAAGATCACCTTTTCAGGCAGATTCTACAACACCGAGATTCTTTTATCGGTACAAGAAATGAATTCGAATGGGAGAAAGAGATACCACAGGAATATCTGAGAGTCACAACTACCCAGGTCACTTGCGCAGAATAAGACCAAGAATAAACTGGCACCATAACGCAGATGTTACTAACGAGAGAGAGAGAGAGAGAGAGAGAGAGAGAGAGAGAGAGAGAGAGAGAGAGAATTACTAATCACACCTTTGACCTAAGTATATTCACTCCATGTTCCGAGGTACCGAGCTAATTACCAACGAATTCATTAAGCGATTAATTTCACTTCTATAGACTGTAATTTTAAGTTAACGGCAAAAATTCAAACCTACCCGTGAGTCATCTCCATGTAAATTAACCCTCACCCCAAATTTTGTGCACACCTGTGTATAAACATGGCCCGTCCATCAACTCTTTAAGCCGGTCAAATTAGGAACTAAAACCCAAAACGGTTCTACGAATAGCGATTGGTACCTTACCATGGTTCCATAAGTAGTTTGGTGCCTGAAAATGATTCCAGAATCAAATGGCTCAAAAACCGACTGAGGTGCAAACGGTTTCATAACCACAATTACTTATTTAAATTCCAATATCTAGAAAATACTCCAAAATAGAAAAGTACCATCCATGGTTTCCAAAATAATATTCGGTCAATGGAAAAAGGCCACGAATGGACATCTGGTGCCTTAAAATGTTCCAAAGAGAGAATCTGGCAACTTAATATTGCTTCAAAGTTCATACAGCCACCTTGAAATGGTTACAAAAATAGTATCAGGTTCCGAAAAGACCTGTACGGAAACCCAGACACATGAGTACGTAGGAAGTTGTGTGTTGCTATGATAGAAATATGACTTAGGAGACAGGCACAGACGATGAAAACTCAAATTAACTTTTGAATCAAATATTCTGTGAATTAAGTATTATCACGTCGAGGCCATCTTGATTTGGCAGGGTACGTTTCTTGTGAGAGAGAGAGAGAGAGAGAGAGAGAGAGAGAGAGAGAGAGAGAGAGAGAGAGAGAGAATACCTAATGTTAAGCATCAAAATATCAAGTAGAAAAACAAAATAATAATAATTAATAAGAAAATATGAAATAAATAAACGAGTGTAGTTGACAGCAGCAGGACGGTACCTTAAGCTTCCTTATCATATATATAAAGAGAGAGAGAGAGAGAGAGAGAGAGAGAGAGAGAGAGAGATAATACCTAATGATAAGCATCCAAATATCAAGTAAAAAAAATAATTAATAAGAAAATATGAAATAAATAAACGAGTGTAGTTGACAGCAGCAGCAGGAAGGTACCTTAAGCTTCCTTATCAAAAACATATAAGAGAGAGAGAGAGAGAGAGAGAGAGAGAGAGAGAGAGAGAGAGAGAGAGAGAGAGAGAGAGTCCTATACTTCGTAAACCACCGTAACTCTACCGACACGTCCATCCAGACACCAAGAAGGATCAGGTACTGGAGAAACCTCCCAATCTGCTTTTCAAGTAAATGAAGGAGAGGGTGAATTTATTAACCCGTAATGACCCCTCTATTCGTACTATGTCTCAGAGAGAGAGAGAGAGAGAGAGAGAGAGAGAGAGAGAGAGAGAGAGAGAGAGAGAGAAAGGAACGTTCACGGGAGATCTAGACTACCATGCAGATGGAGATATAACAGGTATATACGCAAAAATAATTATACAAACAAACACACACACATACACACACACACACACACACACACATATATATATATATATATATAGAGAGAGAGAGAGAGAGAGAGAGAGACGAGAGAGAGAGAGAGGAGAGAGAGAGAGAGAATTCGCAATATAATATGAAACTTTAATGCGAAGGACGAACTTGCGGTAACCGTTTCGAACTTAATCTTGACTGTATTTTGCACATTTAAAAGAACAATGTAGTCTTCTCCATATTTCAATGAATAAAAAAATATAAAAACTTGGGACTGACTATAATTAAAGAAATTCGCATAAAATAAGTAAAAATTTGTATACAGTTTCTTGCCTTCCTGCGTAGAATTTCCAATTTCCAAAAAAGAATAAATAATCAGAATTACAAAGCTTGGGAACCCCATCCTATTATCCATGCCCTTAATCTAGGATGAGTCTTCCTGAAGCAATCTAACGACTGAGCAGCATTAACTAATTGTAAATAAAACTTATGTTAACATCGTTTACAATCACGGCAACAAATTTACGAAAAACAAAACTCGACAGGATATTTCTTCAGTTGTGATTTTTCTTTCACAAGGACGCGGAATCAAACTAAAGGTAAAACACACACACACATACACTTACAAACACACACTCACAAAAGCAAAAACCAACCATTATTACTACACTGTCACAAGACACTTGAATACACACACACATAAACAAAAGCAAAAACCGACCATTATTACTACACTGTCACGAGACACTTGCATATAATGACAAACACTACGTTTCCCAAAAAATTAAAATCGTTGCATATACACACCATCGGACATCGACTATTCATATGAGGGAAAGCGTGACATTAAGCTTACCTTCTTGGGAAGGTAGAGAAATGGAAAACTGGCTGACATCTTACAAGGTCTCTTCTAGAAAGCAGATAGTAATTCAAAAGGGAATTCACTTCACCCTTGGCACTGGGGGCAAGAATTCTTAAAGGATATGGCACTCTTGAATTCACTTATCGAAGAGACTGAAGTCACCTCATTTCCAGCTGATTAAAGGACTTCTACTTATTCTGACCTGTTCTCGTAGCAAGTCAACAGTTCGTCGAATAATCTTCATAATCGCTACAAAATCAGGAAGTCAATTTTCATATTTTTATAAACTATTTTTTTCTTTTTTTGCAATTCGGTTATTTCTTCCAAATTTTTCAATATCAACTTTTCTTTTTTCTAATCAATAGATAATAAGATAATCAACAATTATAATTATTTTTCATTGCAATTAGAAGCACGACAAAAATGAATACCATTCTAAAAAATTAGTTTAAAGTGAAATTTCATTACAAATAAGACAGATACTGACATCCATCTTTGTATTCCAAATGCTAAGACTTGATAACAATCAAATGACAACTTTAAACAAGCCATTTAAATCAACCACTATAGAAAACGATTAACCTATAACCACCGTCGCAAAATCAATAAAACACATCATACACTCAGAGAAAAACGATCTTCGGTGTGAAACAACATACAGAACATCAATCCAACAAATTAATTATAGTAAAAACCACCGTTTTCTATCTAGAGGTCACTGAAAACTGTCCTTCAAAACATTGACACTTCACTAACATAATAATCCTGTTTCTTCAGATTCTCGGACGAAAGCATTAGCCTCGACGTTTTCCGCACAAGAAAACAAAAAAGAGCAATGATTTGCTGGTACGACAAACCGGTGTAAATAGCTCAATCGCCAAGTGGCGTTACCGGTCACAAAATTCACTCGCACATGCTATTGGCGCAAGAGCGCGTCCCACAGTCCGTCCGCCACTGACTGAGCCTGTTGACCCACTAACACTACCGCGGGCATTCTTCCTCCCCACCGCTGCCGCTGCTCTCTGGCCGTCACTACCACCACCACCACCACTTCCTCCACCAAACCATCGCCACCAATTATTCGCTCTGGCCATCACTTTTGTATGGCTGGAATGTTGTCGTCTTTTCGACGACAATAATTGGAGTTTGGGCTTCACTCTTTTACTTTCTTGATGTAATCCTTCAAAGTCTCTCTCTCTCTCTCTCTCTCTCTCTCTCTCTCTCCATATTTCACATAACTGAATTACGAAGATTACTTGGTTTTTTCAGTACTGCATGATCCGAGTCACTGGGGCACTATGTAATCCCACCAAAAGTCATGAAATAAGATATTTTCAACATATTGCATTTATAAGGGAGAAATTTACTGTATAAACTGAGATACAGCATAAGAATTAGAACTTTGGGAAATTGCAAAAAGTAAAATATTAAACTTATTTATGATGTGTGACGCAATAAATCACTTGAGAGTGATTACGACAAAGCCTGCAACACCCGCTTAAATAACATCACTACTAATCTATTAATGCAACATAATCTCAAAAGAACTGATTAATATAAATGCTAAATCATCACTTATTACGAATGTTAATCATTATAAATAAACTTGATTCTCATTGATTATTCTCGTTTCCTTGAACAAAACTCTCATGCAAGGAAAAAAAATAAATATCTTAACACTTGCATAAGTTAGCAATAAATTCGCAAAGTTTGGAAGACAGAGTAAGAGCCATGAAGGGGAAAAATAATAAAAAAAAAACATACCATAAAAATAACAAAATAACAAAATTAATTCATCCAAGGTGAGAAATAAGTATTTTAACACTTGCATAAGTTGAAATAAATTCGCAAAAGTTTGAAAAACAGAGTAAGAGACAGGAAGAAATTAATAAAAACATACCATAACAATAACAAAATAAAAGAATAAGTTGAAATAAATTCGCAAGAGTTTGAAAAACAATGTAGGAGACATAAAGGAAAAACAGTAATCAAAGTATACCATAAAAAAAATAAAAACTTTTAAAAATAAATTCCTTCAGGCCAGGAAGAAAAAATCATCGCACCACTAGGGAGAAATTAATTCCATAACAGATGATGTGAAATCGCCTCCCGGCATCATTTCAAATTCAACCCGGTTCGTGACCCGGGCAGCCACGGTCTGCTGCAGGAGGCAAAACCCGCAAAGGCTCGAGCAAGGGCTAGCTTGAGGGAGAGTACCCAAGAGAAAGCTTACGGACACGCCCCTCCTCCTCCTACCAGTACCACAGTCCTCTAATTCTTCTTCTTCCCACCCTCTACCCAAAGGCCTCAATTCGCTCTCACTCATACCCGAGGTCAATCTGTGTGAGATTCTCGAATCTCCAACTTCTCTCATACTCCCTATTCCTCCTCTGCATTTTAATCTTTCATTCTCTATTCATCTTCCCCGTTCGTTCTTTCTTCCTTTACTCCTTACACCCCTTCCTTTCTTCTCTATTCCACCTTTCTTATGCCCTGGGTGATTACTGGCCTTCAATATTCACCTCTTCCCTTTATCAACCTTCCTATCCTCTTCCCTATTCCCCGTTCCTCTCGTACTTTCTCCTCTTCATTTTCCGTCTTCTTCCAGCTCCAAATTCAGCTTTTCTTTCCACTTCCACCTACGAACCCAACTTCGCTCTCGCTTGTAACTGAGGTCATCTCCCAGGCGATTCCAGGTCATGCATGGCTGATCGTACGGGACGCGAGCGATAATTAGTTGGTAATTTAAATGCACAACGTAGGTGGTTATCATGAAAAGGTCTCTCTGAAAATTAAAAACATTTTTTTTTTACCCCCTCAACCAAAATCAACAACAGATTCCCCTCGTTTTACACTGTAACGCAATGGGGTTTGCCATTAAAGAAGTCTGGGTGCTCAAGTTGATGGTATTTTGTCATGATCGGTGGTGTCATTGTTGGTGGCAGGTCTTCTCATACTCGTAGGGAGGAGAAATTCTTCCTGCGTCGTATTCAGAGTAGGTTTTATTTGCTGGATGAGTAGCGCCTCCAGCAGGCGCAAACCGACGGGCATCAGGGGAGGGGCCTTCCCGATGATCTTCGTGTTCTTTATGATGACATCTCGGGAGATGGCCTCGTGATGTTTGGTGCGGGCGTGATTCTTTATAGCCCCCTCTTGGGCGTGGCACGAGAGTCTCTTCGACAGTCGCATGGTAGTCATACCTACGTAGGCGGCCGTGCATTTCCGGACCGGGCATGTATATTGGTACACTACATGCGTCTGCTTCAGGGGTTCTCGTACCTGTGGAGAGTGGTTTTTTTATTTTTCATAATAAAGATCGCGCGTCCTCCGATTCTGGTAATATATGATTAGGTTCGATATTCCCTTGGTTGTCGGTCAAGTCGGGGATACATTATTGGAAATAATTTTCTTAATGGCGTCCTCTTCTTCATGGTAATGGGAAACTCATGAAGGCTTTGTAGTACAGCTTGATATTATCCTGGGGGCGGGGCTGCGGGCTCTCACTACCGTACCATTTCTCCAGGGCTGTGCGGACTTCCTTGCTGATTAATTTATTTGAGTACCCATTATTCACAAGTACTTGGGAGGCGCGGAGAGTTTCCTGGGTGAGTGTCCTGCCAGGTTGAGCAGTGGGAGAGGGCCCTCCTGACGAAGCCCTGACGGTGGTGCTTTTGAATCTGGCGGGGCACTCGCTGTCTCCGTTGAGGCAAAGTCCTAAAACCTACTCTGAATACGACGCAGGAAGAATTTCTCCTCCCTACGAGTATGAGAAGACCTGCCACCAACAATGACACCACCGATCATGACAACTCTATGGATGACAACGCCCCGAACGAGGTACTCCTGCAGCCGATGGAAATCAAAGTAGCCGTGACGTCCCACAGCGTAGCGCAACGCCCCTCATGTTTACAGCGCCGCTTAGGAGGTCCAGGCGGCTGCAGGATATGCTGCAACGCAACCATCGGCCCGAAGAAAGTGGCTTGAGACCTGGTCAGGCAGCCAATGAAACAAGACTCACCGCCACCAGCCAATAGGGAGACAAGCATGGGGCAGACCCCCTGCTGTCAACCACAGATATAAGGAGGACGGACACCTAGTTGCTGCTCGGCCTCCGTAGCAGTAACATCTCTTCTGAGACCTTCTCTGGCGAACGTGAGCGACAGCGAGCGATAGCGCCATCCCAGTCGACGATAGCGGCGAGATTTCCAGCGATTTTCGGCGATTGACGACGACACCGAGAATTATACTTCTGAGAGAGCTCTCTCACATTTTATAAGAAAAAACTCATATGACCATCTTTCTCTCTCAAATAATTTCCATTACTAACAGTCTCTCCTGCCTAAAATTCGGTAGCCGTTGGGGTCTGAAAACTCCGATTGAAGCAGGGTTAAAGGGACAAAAACTTTCTACTCTCGCAATCCTTATTTGCAAGTAGCACACGAAAGATAGGCTGGTGTCTCCCATAAAACCAGGTTTAGGGCCCTTCAGGGCAAAATAAAAAATATAACAACACACACATACACATACATTCTCTCTCTCTCTCTCTCTCTCTCTCTCTCTCTCTCTCTCTCTCTCTCTCTCTCTCTCTCTCTCTCTCTCTCTCTCTCTCTCTCTCCCCTCACCAGATAGACGAAGACGAATGCAGCCATGGACCAAGTAACCCAGCCCACACCCACCATGCAGAAGCACCTGAGAACCGGAAACGGACAACCGTAAAACGTCTTCTTTCTTCCTCTTTTTCAGATGCCCTGAAGCAGTTAGACCTCGCCTAGACTCCTCCACCTCCGAAGAAGAATCCACCACAGCCACTCAAGAGGACAAGGAAAACCCCCCTGCCATGGACACAGATGATGGTTTCCAGCTTGTCACCAGGAAACAACGCAAAACAAGGACCACCAGCAGCACCTTCACCTCACATGGAAAATACTTGATAACTCCTCCAACAGGAACCAGTGCATATGAATTCGTAAGGACCTCGAAAAGAAGGGTAATTTGTTCAAGGTAAGACCCACCACCAGGGGAGAACTGTTTGCAATACCCTCAGACCTGAATACAAATGAATATATGAAGAATAATCCTGCCAGCTTTAAATTCCTCAATCCTGACGACAAACCCTGCAGATTTATATTATGCCATTACCCTCTGCAATTTGAAACCAAGGTTATTCTGGAAAAAATCCCAGGGTAATCAAAGCAGAGAGATGCCATACAAAAGGCCAACCCACCCCCAGCCAACCCACAAAGTCCTAGTAGAATGGAAAGGAACTCAGCCTAAGTCACTGAACCTTGGCATGTGGGGCTCCTTCCCCACCATGGACTTCACACCAGAACCTCTGAGGTGCTTTAACTGTCAGAGGTACGGACACCATAGCAGCCTGCCACCGCCAAAGCCATTTGTGGGGTATGTAGTGGGAGACATCCCACAAAACTCTGCACAGACAAATTTAAGAATGGACAAGAAACAAATGCCAGATGCCCCGCATGCAAGGGGAACCACCATGCGTGGAACAGAAAATGCCCGATAAGGCTACAGAAGATAGACACTCTTAAAGGAACCACACCTCGGAGCCTCCCTGGACACACACACAACACAGACCAGACCACAAAACAACACACGACAGCAGCTCCCACCACCAGCAGGGATCAAAGTCCTTTGCTGCTGCAGTTAGGGGGTCGCAACAAGCCCCCAAAAACAACACACAGACACACCCCCAGCATAAGACACAGTCCCTATGCTGCTGCAGCTGGAGGGCCTAGACCCCAACAGGACTCAAAGTCAGCCTCAAACTCAGAAAAAGGAACACAAAACACTCCCAAACCACACCAGACCAACACACACCAACGAAACAAATAACAAACACTAGAAGGAAAATCAGCTTCTCAGAATCGGCCAAGACGACCAACACCATACATCCTAAACCTCTCCTGTTCCGAAACCCGGACAAATCCTCCTCTCTCCAAATCCTAAAACTAGCTCCACTGTTCCTGCCCCTCCCAAAGCCATATAACCCAGTCTCCCATCCTCCTCCCACCCCCCACAAAGAACAGGTTGAAGTTCGCCCAGAACTAAACAAAGAAACAAATATATCGCACAGACTCAAGACCTCACAAATCTACTGTGCAAAATGCTATTCAAGTTTGCAGAACTAACAGGATCAAACTTTCTCAGAGGAAATAGCCAAAGAAGTCGTTGACAAGTGCATAAGGACGTCCAGAGGACTCTTTGCATCACCATGCCTACACTAATAAACAACAACAGTGCAAATGGCACTACAAATACACCCGGTGTCAGTTTCATTCCAAGTAATAGTACCAGGTACATCTCCAGTGCCAGGACCAACCTCAGAGTTGGTAGTCAAGGCACATCAAGTGCAAATGACGAACTAGGAAACAACAACAACACAAATGACTGCAGAGACACAGACACACAATAAAAGTCCTCCAGTGGAACATACTAAGTGCAAACAATAAATACGCATTCTGCAAGCACACACACAAACAAATAACTACGACATCATAATGTTACAAGAAACACTTGTAAGGGAAAATGCCAAATTTTCATTTAAAGGGTACAAAGTGTACAAAACACCATACACAGACACTAAAAGAGGACTAATCACCCTAGTTAAAAAACACAATCCCCTCAAAGAAGGTAGACAACATCCCTTGCGGAGATGATGTAGAAATCACTCAGCGTAAAACTCACATTTGCAAACACAACACTGACGTACAACAATATACAGGGCTCGGGACAACACATTCGAAGGGGAAGCACTCTTAAGTGCAGCGACACAGGAAAACACACTAATTGGAGGAGACTTCAATGCACATCACCCAAGCCTGAACTCTACACAACAAACAAACACAAACTGGAAGACATCTACACCAGTTATCATGTGAATTCCCAGAGGTGTGCCTATTAAACAGTGGAGAGCCAACTCACCTAAAAGGAGGAAGACTAGATCTTACCTTCACAAAACTCCGCCCTAAAGGAGCAAGCAACATGGAAGCTGCACGAGACCCTCACAATGCGACCACATAGCCATTGACATTGGCCTACGGCTCAAAAAGCTGCCCCCCCATACCACCGCCACCAGAAAAGATGGAACCCCAAGTTTGCAAAATGGGCTACATTTGAAGCCCATAATGACGAGATGGGCGAGGAACTACCTTGAAAACCCTGCAAACGATATAGAACTCTCTATGAAGAGTTCATCAGCAAACTCAGCGAGGCAGCAAACATGTCCATGCCAAAGATCAAACGATCCAAGATCGACCACAAAGATGCATGGTACTACTGTGAAAGGGTCAAAGAACTCAATGCCAGAGTAAACAGAGTGCGGAAACTCTTCAGACGGGAACCACCCTCTGATGAGATGCACAGACTTCTCAGAGAGGTAATAGCCCATGGCAAACTGAAGAGACAAAAGAAAGTTAAACAACAGGCATGGTATGATTGGTGTGCAAACATCAGCAGACAAACTCCAGTAACCAGATCTGGAGATTCCTTGCAAAAATTGCAGGGAAGGAAGAACAGCGCAAAGCATCCACCCCAACCCCAACAAGAAGAAGCTGACAATATAGCCAGAAAACTTTGCAGAAAGGAAAAAACACAAATCCACAAACCTTCCCCAAATAACACGGGAAAAAAATAAATGAAATTTCCCCAGCAAGATGGAGGGAAATCAAATACTGCCTGCAACACACCTGATGACACAGACACACCCTTCACTATGGAAGAACTAAACAGTGCACACAAGGGGCAAAAGAGACACAGCCCCTGGAGAGATGCAATCACTTACAGCATGCTGAGACACTGGGAGACCCTGCCAAACAGGTATATCTACTCCTGGTAAACAGGACATATGCAGAGCACACCAGGCCAAAGAAATGGCAACAGCAAGACACACAACCAATACCTAAGCCAAAAGAGGAAGGCGCATATAGGCCGATATCCCTCATCAGCTGCACTGAAAAGGTTGCAGAAAGAATGGTTCTGAACAGGACTACTATGGAAAGCAGGGCCCCTACATCATAGGCTCTATGCCTATAGGGAAGGAGTAGGCACCCATGAGTGCTTTACAGATGTGCTAAGTGCCATAAATGCAGAAAATCCATAGTGGTCTTCTTAGATCTAGAAAAGGCATATGAATTAGCCAATGCAGCAACATCCTCTCCTCCCTAGTCAGAAAGAGGATCAAGGGCAACCTGCTTACATGGACAAAAGGATACATGCAAGACAGAGAAGCAAGAGTAGTGTCCAAGCAGAATGTCAGAATACTACTCTCTTGAAAACGGCACTCCACAGGGGGGCATTCTAAGCCCCTTCTTATTCAATGTCCCCTTATGGAAAATGTAGCCTGTCTCGAGCTACCACAAGGAGTAGAGGTCTTCATATATGCTGACGATGTTTGCATCGTCAGCTCCGGCCCTCAAAGACAGCTCCAAAAGATGCAAGAAGCCTTGCAAAAACTTGAGGGACAAGTGCACACAACTGGGACTCAAAATCAAACAGAAATAAGACAAAAGCCATGGCAATAAAACATGATCAAAATCCACCCAACCTTCTACTGAAAGGAGACGTCTATAGACTGGGTGGATAGCTACACATATCTGGGAGTCTGCATTGCAGATACTATCTCCTGAGAAGCAAATACAGCTCCTCCAAGCCAAAACAAAACAAAAATAGGGCTTAATGCCTAAAGAAAATCACATCATTGCAAGAAGGTGCGACATACCATCTGCTCAGGAGGAGGTTCTACATACAAACCATCAGAGCACAAGTAGAATACGCAGCACCAGTCCTGACAAATCTCAGAAAGGATCAACAGCAGAGGCTGGAAGTCATCCAAAACAACGCAATGAGACTTATACTTGAGCCCAATGTGGACAAGAATTTGTCTCTTGAGGGCAGAGACACTGCAGTCTCTCAAGCACAGGATAGGCCAAAGAAATATTGCCATTCTGTGCAAAACCATCAGAAACGACAGAAATGGACCACACAAAAACAAAATGCAAGCGTGTATAAACTTGCACGAAGAACTAGACCCGCCAAAAAACCTATGCGGGCAGTATACTCCAGACACTGAGAGAACTGGGTATGCAGGACACAGTGAAACACATAACAAAGGATGTCCCACCTGAGGATACCAAAAACCACCTCCCTGGGTCGAAGAGCCAATCCGGTATAACTTCACAATACTACCGGCAAACAAAGCACTGTGCCACAGCAGCACAAATGAAAACTGCAGCAGAAGAAGCAATCGGGAACACAGCAGCTGAAAAACATATATTACACTGATGGCTCAGTTGACACAGAAGCTCCAGCAACTGCAGCAGCAGTGGCTGCCCAAGACTTCAAAGGAAGCTGGAGGCTATCCACAATGCCTCCATACTACAAGCGGAACTAATGGCAATCTTAAAAGCCTTAGAAAATTCCAATTTAAAAGAAGGACACACACAGTGTATATTGACTCCAAAGGAGCAATACTCGCTTACTTCGCTATCAAAGCGACCAATCCAAAAGAAAATGTGACCACTGATAACAGCCATAAAATCATTGGCCAATTCACATCAAGCTGCTGGCAGGAGAGTCCACACTAAACTGGATACCCAGCCATGTGGGAATCCAGGGAAATGATGAAGCTGACTTCCTTGCCAAAAGTGCCCTCAGCTGCAGTACAGTAAGCATAAAAGTGCAACCATCCATAACACACCTAAAGGAAATGGCAAAAAGCTATGCCAAACTCCAAGAAGAGAGTGAAGTACGACGTCACTACCTACAAGAGTCAAGGACGTCCAAGTGGTATGTGGATGTCACAAATCTAACGCCGCATGACATCACCAAAAACAAACCACTAGAAAAACTCTCAGTCATCACACACAGATAAGGCTAGGATACCTCTGCACCTGGCAAATGATAGGAAATGAGGGCAGGTTATGTCAGTACTGTGACCGAGAGGCAATCCAGCCCCTCGAACACTACTACTAGACTGCCCAGAGACACAATCTTACAGATCAAACCTAACTGAAATAGAGCTGACACCGGCACAGATCACCAGACACATCTTAAATAACATAGGGACGTATGGGAATCTAAATGGTTTTCTCACCCACCTCCCAGGTAAAAGGATGAATCACACGGCATTTCTCCATAGACACATGGGAATCTCCTAGTGTCTTGTAAACAAAAAAACAATGAAATCCACACAAAGCACAAACCCTCTACTTCACTGGTTGCAATGGGAGTCATAAACATCTTTGGGAGCTATGTATAAGTGTGAGTATGCATGAACATTGTATATACTATAATACTTGCTTAATGTTGGTTTGATATATATTGCAATATTTTCAGATGCTACACACATGTATATATAGTTGCGCCTAAAATGTTTATAGGTAACGCCTTCTTTCCCTCAAACTAAAACTCGCTTCCTTCGTTCCTACTCAGCACTCTTCAGCTAGCTGAGTACTCACTGCTATAAAACTTTCTCTCCTACTGATGGGATACCGTAAGGTTCAAAGGGGTTGCAATCTGCCTGTCACCCTATTTCCTTTCCAAAACTAACCGCCAAAGCACTGTTTTTTGTATCTTTACAGATATTCCCAGTTTACGGGCTGCTCTAGGAGCAAGAGCCCGTGCCAGCACAAGGCTGGCTTAATCTCCAACAACAACAACAACACCAAGATCAGTCCACCCTCAGCTTCCCAGCCCGAGGATGTCTGGCAGCTCCAGACGAAAGCTCGCTTTAAGAAGAGAGAGAGAGAGAGAGAGAGAGAGAGAGAAAATCGTTATGACTTTGATGACTATGGTATCATAGTTTATCTGTAAAATTCAAAAATATACACCTATTTTGACCCTGGTATTTTACCATGACCTCTATGGCGCTCTACTAGCCTGTTTAAGTAGCACTGAAAAAGCCGCTATTCGCAAAATAGAGAAGAATCTCTACAAGTGTAACGCTGCTGAAGTAGCCATTACTTTTAATTAAAGAATAATTATTGATTATTATTATTATTATTATTATTATTATTATTATTATTATTATAAAACTAAAAATAATATACTTGGGTAGTAGACCCTCTTTAAAAAAAACTCTAATTGAAAGTTATTACTGCTTCAGCACTGTTGATTCTATAGAGTAACTTCTCTAATTTTTTTTTTTTTAGTTTAAGCAACCATGGGAAGACTTTGATAAGGAAAATAGAGAAGTTACTCAGTAGAATCGACAGTGCTGAAGCAGCAATAATAATAATAATAATAATAATAACAATAATAATAATAATAATACTAATAATAAAGTCTTATTTCGCTCCTTGATTGTTTTGAATTAATTAACACTACTTATGGAAAAAAAAAAACTTGGTTATAATGTTATCATTATCAATGTAACTTCGTCCAAAACATATCCTCTAATTTCCTTCATTTATAGGACCTTTTATACCACCCACCTTTCTCTCTCTCTCTCTCTCTCTCTCTCTGTTTCGTAAGTAACATACCCAGTGAAAACCGAATACCCTAAAAACCCCATTTCAACCTAATAGGGTGGTCCCCCATCCACACTCTCCCTTTTTCCTAAACCACCAATCACCCAACCCACCCCCCTACCCCCACACCCATTCTTCTCCCTTTCCCGCAATCCATCCATCCTCAAACGAGCCCTCTCCTGGCCTAGACGCGGCTTGAGTCTGGCCCAGCTAAAAGAGAACCGAACTATTTTATGGCTAATTTATGCGACTGAAAAGCGAAGATGCGCGCGCACGAGCGAGCGTCTCCACGTACGAATAGGCTTTCAGGAAGGGGGGGTTGAGACGGAGAGAAAAAGAGCGATAAACAGACTGAGAGAGAGAGTGAGAGAGAGAGAGAGAGAGAGAGAAATGAACTCTTGACAGTGTGTATGACAGAGAGAGAGAGAGAGAGAGAGAGAGAGAGAGAAAGATATATATATATATATATATATATATATATATATATATATATATATATATATATATATGTGTGTGTGTGTATATATATATATGAACTTTTGACAATGTGAGAGAGAGAGAGAGAGAGAGAGAGAGAGAGA
>NC_087204.1:27131160-27143660 GCF_015104395.2 Macrobrachium nipponense | reverse complement strand
AATATTTGTGACAATTTGCAAACCAATAAATACCTGGGACCTCACCTTCATCGGAAATAGGTCGACGTAAGTCCCATCTGGAATGCTCTCAGAGCTAATAAGGGGACTGGTTATTGCAGCAGGGCGTAGGCGCTGTTTGTGCGGAGGCGTGGGAAGGTATTGAAGCAGGGGCGTGCCCCTGGAGACAATTTTTCCATACCTCTGGAAAAAAGGTCACCTCCACCAGCAACGGCGCGACAAATATCCAGGAGCCTTCTCGTGGCTTCTTTTGTTTGTGGAGAGTTACTGTTGACCTCGCTGGAGTCCTTTCTATTTACCTCAGCATTGTGCTGCTTCTTGGCCTCACCAGAAGCCTTGGCATTCTGATCTGTCTCCATCTTTGGCAATTTTCTGCCTATGTTAAGCCTCTCCCGGATGCCCCTGCCCTTCTTTTTCTTGCTGGCAGTTTTGCTAATGGCTGCAGGTATCTTTTCCTGTTGGCCCTTATCCCTCCGCTTCCTTCGGATGGCCTTTGCCTGTAGATAACCGAGAGCATCTCTGAAGTCCAGGGCATCTCTGAGGCTGCTCTTCTCCCTCTGGCTGAAATCGAACGATTCGTATTCGTGGGGATCTTCTGCCTCAGCTGCAGCGCAGGACTTGCTCTCACTTGCGTCCGTTCCCTCCACTTTCTTTTCTCCTTCTAATTCTTTTCCCTCTTCTTCACTTATCTCCGCTTGATCTATCTCCGGGGCGGACACCTGGGTATCCTTGTCCTCCATCAAAGCTTTCCTGCGGCGGGGATTCGGCAGCGAATAGTACCCCTCTGGGAGGGCATCAGCAACCCTCCTGAGGGGTTTGGCACTTGGCGGGACGTCGTAGATACTCTCGGCGATCGGCTGATTGCAACGGGGGAACGTGTAGTGGTCTTGGTCGAGGGTGTTGACGCTCTGGATGGATACCCTGATGGAGCTGTCATCGCTCTTCCCGACGCAGTTCAGCTCCTCGTTGCTCCTGAACAGTTTTGCCCGTTCGCACTGACTGCCGAACTGACTGTGATGAAGCAGGTGTTCAGGTTTGGTGCCGAATAGGTAGGTCGGTTTAGGAGACGGAGTACTTTCTGGCAACTTTACCGGCCTATTATTACTAGGGGCTGCGTAGACGGACACACTGTTTTTACCTTTAGCAGCGACGTGACTATTTTTACCTTTGGTAGTAACGTGACTATTTTTACTTTTGGTAGTAACGTGACTATTTTTACTTTTGGTAGTAACGTGACTATTTTTACCTTTGGTAGCGACGTGACTATTTTGACAACGCGCCTCATGATCAGATCGACTGATTTTACATTCACGAGTAACGGGACTATTATTTCTAGGGGCTGCGTAAATCGATCTGCTATTTCTACTTTCAGCGGGAACTAGCCTATTATTACCAGGAGCCGCGTACGGAGATCGAGGGCTTTCACTACCTTCATTCCCACTGGCATTTACAGATTTTTCGTTCCTCTCTACCAAGCCCAACTTTCCTTCTGCCCCTTCTTCCCTCTGTCCCACAGAAGTTGCTTTCTTTCCGTGGCACTGAGAGTGCCCACACGCGCCGCTCTCTGAACGTCAGCGAAACAGCGGCCATCGTAATACTCGTGGGTCTCCGAATCGTCCAAGACAAACTTCCTGTGAAGGAAGGACCTGTTGGCAGACGACGAAGGATCGGTAGTAGTGTCCGCCTGAGATTTCTCCTTTTTCTGGACGCAGGAGTTGTTGTCCTGTTTCTGGGATGCTGCGCTGTCCTCCTCGCCCGCTGAGGAGTTCATCTCACTGCTCAAGGTCAGAGGGCCACGAACCCTCCACTTCAACATCACTCAAGGCCTCTCCTTCCTGGGCAAAGCGCCTCTTACGTCATCGAGTCATTTTAAGTGGCACCTCCAGACACATGGCACTTAAAAGTCACTTCGTATCACTCAACCGTGTCGTATAGGTTTTAGTTTTACGTCATTAACCTGTTTAACAATTGCAAATATTAGGGACACAACACATAAAAATAACTAATTTCAAATTAATGAAATTTTTGTGTGATAAATTTTGTGTTAACTTTCACGTATTCACATTAAAGATTCCAATAATAACCTAGTGTAGTTTAAATGTCTCTGATTTTGCAAATCATTATCATAAAACAAAACGAGATGGGTAAGGGAATAAAAATACCCTAAAAGTAACTTTAAAGATACCAGTAATGAACTAGTGTAGTTTAAATGTCTCTAACTTTGGAAATCGTAATCAATAAATACAAAAAACGAGGGTGGGGAATGGGGCGACCCAATAACCCCCCCCCCCCCCACCCCCCCCCCCCACCACAAATAACAAGCAGCATATAAACCACTTTATTAATCTATGCATTTTATATATATACATGGAACGAATGAAATTACAGAGTAGAAAATATTCTCATGTTGTAATAATCATATTTTGAGCAATTCGATGCTAATTTTATTTCCCGAAGGATATGGGGATGTGTGTGTGTGTGTGTGTGTGTGTGTGTGTGTGTGTGAGAGAGAGAGAGAGAGAGAGAGAGAGTAGCACTGCGTCTCCAAGAAAACACTTGGAAGAAGATGAACTGACAGTTCAGGAAGCCCAACCGCCGATACACCCGGTTTCCTGTACAAAACTCTTTCCTTGTAAGTTCCCAAAGGAAATATGCAATTAGTGACACAACACTTACCGATACTTCGCTTCTTTCCTCAGTCTCCCTGTCTCCCTTCCTTTGCTGCCCCCTCCCCTCTCTCTCTCTCTCACCCTCCTTTATTGGCTCCATATTCCTCCCTCCATATCTATGCTCCATTTTCCCTTAAGTCTTTACCATTTCCATCTTTTTTTACTCTTATTTTCTTCTCTCGTGCCTTTTCTTTCCCTTCTTGCTTTGCTTCCATCTTCCTTATTCTTCCTTATTCTTCCTCCCAATCTCCATTTACCTCGTGGTTCCCCTTCTCCTTAATTATTTCCCTCTTGCTTTTGTTCTCTTCTTCTTTAATCACTCCCTTAATCTCTTTGCTCTCTTTTCCTAATCACTCTTTCTCTCTCCCTTCATCTTGATTTTCCAGTATTATTCCTCAACGCCTCACCATCCTTCCCCTCTCTGTTTATTCCGCCTTTCCTCCTTGCATTTTTTAAATTTTTTTTCCCTCTCCCCTTTCCTTCCCCTTACGTTCGACTCCGTTCCCTAACTCCCTACTAGTCACTTTCCTTGTCTGCCCAATTTTCCTAATTCGTCCGACATGAAGAAGATAAAATAAAAAAATAAAAAATAAAAATCTTGCTAATCAGCAACAGGTGAAGAAAGTCTCCTGAAATGACGACATCTCAGCGCTGGAATAATCCAGGAAATTCTTCCGAGAGTTTCACTATGGTGAAGAAATATGGAAAACGGAAACAAAAGTAATTCAAGGCGGGGAAAGAGTATAATTACCGTAGTAAAAAGATTAGCTTGAGGTGGTAGTGTCTCAATTTCACAATAAAAAGCACACGCACACCCACCCACACACACACACACACACACACACACACACACACACAGAGAGAGAGAGAGAGAGAGAGAGGAGAGAGAGAGAGAGAGAATAGCAAAATACTGAATAGAAGGAATAACATCACAACACAAAAACAAAAATAAACGCATTTGCAAAGAAAACAAACGCATGAATTATAACATTCGAATTACACATAAATAAAGACATTCCCACGATTACTTGTTTCTCAGACGAAACGTCATAAAATGGCGTTCCAAATAAGAGTTAAAATTCACGTGATTTCAGACAATTAGATGCCTTATTAACTCTTGCGTAACTTTAAAAACGAACGACAACCTGACAAGACACAATCTTGAAATTTTAGGATTTGCACATCACGGGAAATCATGAATGAAAAATAGTGGTCAAGAGCGATACGCACATTCGCAAATAATGATATAAAAAAAATCAACTACTAGCGTCATGCCCTCTTTAACCTAGTAGACTGTGACCACCATCCGCCCAATCCCAGGTCCCCTCTTTTGGCAAGCGAGGGTGCTACCGATCACACCACGAGACAAGCATATATATATATATATATATATATATATATATATATATATATATATATATATATATATATATATATATGCATATATATACATATATATATATATATATATATATGCATATATATCATATATATATACATATATATATATATATATATATGTATATATATATATAATATATATATATATATATATATATATATATATATATACATATATATATATATATATATATATATATATAGATATATATATATATATAGTATATATATATATATATATATATATATATATATACATATATATATGTATATATATATATATATATATATATATATATATATATATATATATATGTATATATATATATATGTATATATATATATATATATATATATACATATATATATATATATATATATATATGTATATATATATATATATGATATATATATACATATATATATATACTATAACGACCTGTGAGAAGCACTCATTCCCCAACAAGATGGTAATTTCACTTTACGTCTACCACAATATTCTGGGAATACGGCGGCGAACGTCAGAGTTTCTCGTAAATAGATGACTGCGTCATGTCACGTGACACATGACGGGGGTTAACAATGGATTTCAGCCGAGTGAGTCACTTGTGTCGTTACAGAGAGAGAGAGAGAGAGAGATAGAGAGAGAGAAATTCTACCTTTTACTCTCCGGAATACTTTAGAAGTAAGAGCCCGTGCGATCTTTCCCTTAAATGTTGAAACTAGTTTTATGCGTTATTAATCACTGCCTAAAAAAATAGTATCGGTTTCCTTTTAATTTTTTGAAGCGACTGTTTGCTTTGCAAACTTTAAAATTCGGTCAACAGTCGCTCTACAAATAGTCGTTTATCATAACTTCTCTTGATTCTTCACATTTCGTACTCGTGAATGTTACCTCTGCATTTCTATCAACATATCATATTACCTTTTTCCATCAATCAATCGATCTTTTCATCTTTCAATACCTCTTTACTTACTTATCTGTTTGTCTGCTTAGTTTTGAATATATAATAATATATCTCTCTATCTACTTCTCATTATTTCTACCTATCTGGCTATCTATCCATTCTTTTCACAGTGAGCTCCATCAGAATAGGAAGCCACGCCCATCCTTTCCAGTCCAGGACTTGAGTTCGTCACTCTGAAGTTGTCACCAAGAAATTCTTGAAAGGGAAACTTTCAAGAGCGATGTAAGGGACAGAGACGAGAGAAAGGTTTGCCATAACGAGCATGAAAGAAATCGAAGACTGTCACTAAAGCGAGCGATTTCACTGATATCACTCATATGTAAAGTAAATTATGTTGATTTTATTTTGTACTGCTTGAGATTTTGCGATAGCCGTACCTGGAGTTCATAACCCAGAGTCTGTTACTGTACACATCGATAAGCTGAGGCATTATTTTCCGGTGTATACCTCCTAAATAAAATGACCAATTTGTGCACATGAACCATTGCTACATATAGACGAATAAATTTCCTTAAACGTTTGTCGAATAAATAAATAAAAAAGAAAAAAAAGGTTTGAAACCATAAGCCTTGATAACCGACGATCTAATACTGATTTGTACCTACAAGGTGCCGTCACAAAAACACGGGTCATTAACGCCTGATCACTCGCGGTTCAATAATATGACATGACTGATTTGTTATGAGAAGACTGTTCGAACTCCAAGACTGAAGACAAAGAAGATATTATCCATCAAACTCAGTAAATTTTGATTTCTTTTTCTAGAAATAATTATAAAGCCGAGTACATCACCATAAAGAATACATAATTAATTTGCAGGTTTTAATTTAGTTTTTCTGAGTTGCGAGTAATTAAACATAGATAATAATTTAATTTAAACAATAACATATGATAAAACTAGACAATATGATAAAACTAGAGTAACAACATTGAAAATATAATGAATCACAGAATAAAAGCATTAAGCGAAGCACGCTAAAAAAATTATTTTGATATATTAACTTTAAATTGACAACGAAACCTTATAAAAAACAGGGATGGTTTGTCTTTGTGTGTGTGTGTGTGTGTGAGTGAGAGAGAGTAGAGAGAGAGAGAGAGAGAGAGAGAGAGAGAGAGAGAGAGAGAGAGAGAGAGTTTGTTCCTGATTTTTCGCCAGGCTGCACCATAATTCTGGCACCACCCCTGTACTGACAAGGATCACTAGATATGATTATTATTCCTTTTATCCTCAGTGTTCTTGCGATGATCAACTCTAGTGCTTTTTATCGCCATTTCTCTTTTTATTATCTATTGTTCCCTTTTGCTTTTTCATAGTAATTCTTTATCTCGTTTTCATAAATTCATATGTTTTCCCTTCTGGTCTTCACTGTAAACATTAAGTTTATTTTAAATATCCAACAGTATTTAGTAGTTTAATCAATGGACGTTTTTCAAAATATATATACAAGAGACCTAAGTGTCTTTAAAAAACCAAACATAATATATATATATATATATATATATATATATATATATAATATATATAAAATATATATATATATATATATATATATATATATATATATATATATATATATATGTAGATCAAGTAAAATGCCCATTAAAACACCTGATTTAAAGATAAGTGCTATATTCCGGTGGGACTAACTTCCACCCTTATCAAGGGTCCTTAAGACCTTAACTTTAAACCAGATTGTTTTAATGGCCCTTTTATACTTTGCGACGTATCCTGTTTTAACACCAACGCACACATATATATATATATATATATATATATATATATATATATATATATATATATATATATCCTTTTGAAAAGCCACAGCCGAAAGCGTAGCTGTTCCCTCACAGATATCCTGGCATTCGTAACCTGTCTCATAGACAACCACAACATCATCAAGATAAAAACCGCAGCAGCATCCAGGTAAGGTTTAATATTCATCTCCCGACACTGCAGGAACATCATCACTTCCTGTGCATCATATTATGCGGCTTTGTAAGGTGCAAAGGATATGTACTTTCTCCAGGTCAGAGGATTTTCATTTCTGTTACAACTGCATTTGATCGCCAAGTTGTGTTCATTTCTTTTTATCTAAACTGTTTCAACTATTTACATATTTTTGCATAAATCATCAATATGAACACATCCTTTTACTGTAATCTTTAACGGTATGGGTACAATAGTTTTTTTAATAACGAATTCTCGGCTAACGAACGTTCTTTCCCAGCATTAATAGGTTTTTATTTTTCTCGGAGACGATATTGGGATACTAAAAAAAATATTTCATTTACTTATATATACCTAACCTGTAAAAATATTCATAATACATAATATACGTGCAATATATATATATATACACACACACATGTATATATATATATATATATATATATATATATATATATATATATATATATATACACATACATACATACACACACACACATATATTTTATATATATATATATATATATATATATATATATATATTATATTATATCTATATATATACGTATACCTTTCTTGCACACGTCTGAATTACTTCCCTCACTGCAGCTCCATTATCCAAACCCAGAGTCATCTTCTCAAATAAAAAATCGCAAATCAATATGAATTTGCAATATTCCAGCCACACTTCCGATTCCACAGGCAAATAGAATCCAATGATTACGACGCCATCGCCGGAATACTCGCGCTTCCGAAAAACCAATATTCCATAAATCTAATCAAAACATAATGAAAAGGATGTCAGTGACCCGTGACTAGCCAGAGTCCTGGTCAGAGACATCCGTGACTTCGCCGTCTTCGCTACCTCAATGACCCAGAAAATGACTGAAGCAATCGGAGAATTCGGGTGGAATTTGCTGACCATATGCGCGCACGAATCAATCGATACCTTTTCCTTTCCAGGAGGCATCTTCAATTGAGACATCCGCTATATTTCTTTTAATACGATTCAGGTTACCGCCGACCCCATTGAGCGACTCCTTCGTTCCCTTTTACGGTGGATGGATGTTGAGCAATTCGCGCGCTCAACCGTTGTGGCCTGCAGCGGGATTAGCAACGATTGTGGTGTGTATCTCCTGCTGCGTGATATATATTATATGTATTTTGCGCCTTGGTATAAGCAGCCAGCGGCCTCTTCCATCTACCCTGGGAAACACAAAGGTTTTCTCTTTCGGTGACCAATGCGTAAGCATTATGAGTTCACCCCTTTGTCCCCAAAATCGCTTTTGGTGTCAACTCCTCGATGCAAAGATGATAGTTTCCACTTTTCTTGCAAAAAAAAAAAACAAACAAAAAAACTATAGCATCCACTTCCCGTCACTGTGCTAATTATGTATCCCTTCCCCCAGCCAACTCCGCAAAGCCTATAGTATCTCTTTTTCGGGACTCTGATGGAAATAGTATTGTATCCCTCCTTAATGCAAAGGCTACAGTATTTCCCAGCAAAGATTATGGTATCCCCTTCTCCTGCTCTCTGCAAGACTATAGAATCACCTTTCTCTTAAAAAAAAAAAAAAAAAAAAAAAAAACCAAAAAAAAAAAAAAAAAAAAAAAAAAAAAAAAAAAAAAAAGTGCATCCCCCTCAATGCAAAGGCTACAGTATTTCCCAGCAAAGATTATAGCATCCCCTTCCGCTGCTCTCTGCAAGACTACAGTATCACCTTCCTCTTTTAAAAACAAGCTTAAACCCCCCCCCCCCGCCCCCCGCAAACCCTTCCCCAGCCTTTCCCCCTTTGAGACCATCACCACACACTAGCCAACGAGCCCCCGGGGTAATTTTCGCCATCGCCGTTGCACGCTCCAGTCAAGACCTGGAATATCGGTCTGGAATCGCCTTTTTCTTCCCGCAATTGACCTTCGGTGTCGTTCGACTTGTTCGTCTTCCATGATGGACGCCTATGTGAATGGAAGGCTTTTCTTTTTATTATTTAACAAAAAAACTTTGTTTTGGTTAAAAAAACCATTCTTGTCTCTAATGTCGTTTCGTGAATAGTGAGCTATAAAATTGAGCTGTTTGCCATCTATTATATCATATGAAGTTGTCTTCGATGTATCGTCCTGAATAGAGTGGATCGTCATCCCAAAAATACGTCGTTTTTATAATGCCAAAGTATTTGTTTGGCTCTAGTACATTTATATTTTATTCCGGTTGTATTTTGATATATATCCGGAGACTACAACGGGATTTTAGATGGTGATCTCCGCTACAATTTTGTAGCGGAGATCGCCATCTACAATCCTGTTGTAGTCTCAGGATATTATTATTATTATTATTATTATTATTATTATTATTATTATTATTATTATTATTATTATTTCCGTTCACTCAACTCAGAAATAGTTATGTGTGCCTTTCATTTGTATGCAGAAGATGGGAAAAGGTAAAATCTAATGGAAACATTCAGATCAAATAAAAAGAAGTTAAAACCACTATATTTTTTTACTTAAGAATACTGAGGGCATCCATACGAATATAGTAAAAATGATTTTAAAGTGATACAGCTGAAACAGCGGCCTCTTGTGATATTGTAACACTTGAATTCCATAAAGTTCAGAAAGTTTCACGAATTTAACGAATTACGGAACGAATACCACGGGTCACCACTTCCAGGTTAAACGCCAGACTTTTTTTCATCTCCCATTCACCCTACTTCACCGTCGGGTCTAGTCTACATCCGGCCACCTGGTTCCCAATCCCTTTACCAATTTCACAGAGATGCTAAACAATATAAAATTAAGAATTATTAATGTCATCCAAAGGTAAGAATTATTATTAGTGTCATTCGGAAAATGAACCGTATTCGTATCGAACAAGCCCACCACACGGACCATTGACTTTAAATTCAAACTTCCAATGGTGATCATTCGAAAGAAAAAAGATAATAAGTAAATCTAAGTTTGACCAGACCACTGAGCTGATCAGCAGCTCTCCTAGAGCTAGCCTGAAGGATTAGATATTTTTACGTGGCTAGGAACCATTTGGATACCTAGCAACGGGACCTACAGCTTATTGTGGGATCCGAACCACGTTATATCGAGAAGTGAATTTTTAATCACCAGAAATAAATTCCTCCGAGTCTACGTTGGTAGAGGGGGGAATCGAACTTGCGACTGCCGAATCGGTAGGCGGGCACGTAAACCACTCACCGAAAAAGGAACTAACAGAAGATAATTGGGAACACAGAAAGGGGAGATTAGTTATTAGAAAATGCAACGAACGTAATGGCTCCGTGAGGCCAGATGGATGCAACACGTTTTCCCAGCCAGTAAGTAAGTACCTGTGATGATGGTTCGGCTTGTTCATTTCACAGCACCCTACGTTGAGCAAGGCTCCCCCAAAACCGGGTTTCTGTGTAATTTACATCAGTTTAACGAGGCAGGAGACCTTGGCTGCACTACTCTGAGCCCGTTGATTGCAACAACAACAGAAACAATAGCATTACTAATGAGGATTGATTACTGGTAAGAGTAATGATACTAACAAAAACAAAATAATAATAAAATAGGTCGAATATCATGATGGACAACTAGCGATGAGATACTGGATGCCAAAACAATTACGGAAAAAATGATAAAAATAATATTACTGACACGATAATAAAAAAAAAAATTAATTCTTAATATCAATACTTATACTATCACCAACTTTCATCTGCTTTCCAGGTTGAAGCCCATTACCAGAAGTCACATATTCTGAAATGTGATATATAGTATATATATATATATATATATATATATATTATATATATATATATATATATATATGACCACTGACGAGGTTTTACAGTCTATTTTGTTCTGCTAAATCTTCGGTCCTCTATTATAGTATTTAAGATGGCTATCAAATTAAAATAACTTCTAAGAGAGAGAGAGAGAGAGAGAGAGAGAGAGAGAGAGAGAGAGAGAGAGACGAGAGAGCGAGAGAGAGAGAGACGAGACGGACGGGAGAGAGAGAGAGAGAGAGAGAGAGATCAAGCTTCGGCTTCGCATAAATCAGACAAGGTGAAAAGATCACAGGAAAAAATACGCACCAGACAACAATAACAACCGCAGCCCGTTCTGACGAAAAACCCTCAATGACAAAATGGGAAAATAATTCCCAGCTCTTCTTCAATCTTTCCCACAAATCATCAATCGCTATTCCGCTATTTTACACCTTATCCACAATCCCCAATCCCTTATTTCACAGTTTCCTAGACCCTTCACGAACCCCAATCCCTTATTTCACAGTTTCCTTAACCCCTTCACAATCCCCAATTCCTTATTTCACTGTCTCCTAACCGCTTCACAATCCCAAAAACCTTATTTCACAGTTTCCTAGCCCCTTCACAAACCCCATTCTCTTATTTTACAGTTTCCTAACCCTTTCACAATCCCCAATCCCTTATTTCACAGTTTTCTAACCACTTCACAATCCCCAGTCCCTTATTTCACAGTTTCTTGGCCCCTTCACAATCCTCAATCCCTTATTTCACTGTCGTCTCCTAACCCCTTCACAATCCCAAATACCATTACCCAGGTGACCAATTTGGATACCTTCCATATATCAATCTCAACAGACACTTAATTATCTGAATAACTTTAATTAACTCAAGCTTCGTTCGCTTGTAATCGCCAGGTCCCAGGGTTGATCAGGGGCCACTTGCGACAGTCAACCTAGTTGTGAATTGACATATGTTTTTATTTCTTTTTTTTCCCTGGGTATATTCCAGTAAGAAATCGGTTGACGTCCAATTTTTGTCTGCAACACATTCTCATACATATGTTAAGTATACAGGACCATTTCTATCAAGCTTTCAATTGTTATATAGTTTAGTTCTTTGTCTGCTTTTTTTATTGTTAACACATACACAGCTCCTCATATAGTAAGTAAAAGAAAAAAAAAAAAAAAAAAAAAAAAAAAAAAAAAACTGTAATTGTAAATCATACAAATTTCCTTTTCTGTAATATACATTCATACAAGTCTCGTGATTACGCATACCAAGAAAATAGTAATAAATTATAATAATTAAAAAAATAACATCGCAAGAAATTTCCTGTTCCCTCAACCGGCAAACTCGAGCACCCATGTGCTACACCAAAGTTCAGCTGATTGCGTCACAATACCAGGCCAAAGCATATAAGTGGCATTTACATTTCCCTTAACCCAGTTGTGAAGGGCACACGGCTTCGATGATTAATGACGGCATTGTGTTAATTTCCGGTGACACCTGGGTTAAGGCAGAGTTGGAAACCGACTGTAAGTTAACTGACGTACAAATAACCCGATTATAACGTCTAGAGGTTTGTTAATGTAACAGTTAAGCTATGCTAAATGTTATCTAATATGCTTATTTGTATATTTTGTTTTCTATGCTTATTTCCCGGTCAGGTAAGCTTTGATTATTCAGGCATGTTTAAGCAACCTATTTAACTTTTATTGTCCATATTTCCACA